>NW_006287255.1:2407206-2419225 GCF_000327345.1 Myotis davidii | reverse complement strand
TTCTCTTTTTTCAACGTCCTGTAGTTTTCTGAGTACAGGTCTTTTACCTCTTTAGTTAAGTTTATTCCTAGGTAGCTTAATTTTTTGGTGCGATGGTAAATGGTATTGTTCTCGTGCACTGCTGGTGAGGAATGCAGACTGGTACAGCCACAATGGAAGACAGTATGGAGTTTCTACAAAAAACTAAAAATGGAACTCCCATTTCACCCAGTGATCCCACTTCTGGAATATATCCCAAGAAACCAGAAACACCAATCAGAAAGGATATATGCACCCATATGTTCATAGCGGCACAATTCACCATAGCTAAGATCTGGAAACAGCCTAAGTGCCCATCAGTAGATGAATGGATTAGAAAACTGTGGTACATCTACACGATGGAATACTATGCTGTTGTAAAAAAAGAAGGAACTCTTACCATTTGCAATGGCATGGATGGAACTGGAGAGCATTATGCTAAGTGAAATAAGCCAGTCAGTGAAGGAAAAATAGCACAACATCTCATTCATTCATGGATAATAGAGACCATTATAAACTTTTGAACAATAATAGATACAGAGGCAGAGCTGCCTCAAACAGATTGCCAAACTGCAGCAGGAAGGTCGGGGAGGGTTGGGGGGCAGTAGGTAGGGGGGGAAGAGATCAATCAAAGGACTTGTATGCATGCATATAAGCATAACCAATGGACATAAGACACTGGGGGGTAGGGGAGGCCAGGGGATTGTCAAGGACTGGAGGACACATATGTAATACCCTTTGTAATACTTTAAGGAATAAAACAATAAATCAAAAAATAATAATAACAAATGAATTGAAAAGCTCTTAAAATAACACTTTTTTAAAGGGCAGAATCCATTAATATGAATAATAAATATTGGGAATTAAATAAGCTACTAATTATTCTTCTCTTTAAAAATTGCACTGCTAGAAAAAAATAATTTAAAAAATTATTGTCATACCTGAGGAGGAAGACATTTCATTGTTTCCAGCAATGACTCATTTTATTAATCTGGGGATTAGAGCAAGAAGGTGGAGATGGGCAAGAACTTTGTGGAAGATGTTCCAGTTGCATTGCCCAGTTCCTGCTGCCAGACCTGAGGATGGGGGTCTGCTTCTCTCTCAGCACCAAAGAGGTTCAAGAAGGAGAGCGGACACACTGTGAAGGGGCCACCTTCCCTAAGATAAGAAGAATCCCCGAGGACTTGGGCACTTCATATTAATATTTATTTAGTCTTAAGGATATTTTTTTCCTAAACTGTAACCAGCAGTGTTACGTTAGTGTATTTTTTCCATGTGTTTTTCGTTTCTTGGAAAGCTTCCAGAGACTGTTTTGTTCAGGATGTTTTGTGGGAAAGGAACTTTCACCATTTATAACACTTAGAATCAGAAATGTTTATGGGATGTGAATGAGTTCTCTCAACAGAATTTTATATAACTGCTTCATTTTGATTTAGTACCTCGACTCATTTTTTCTCCTCATTATTTTTTTATTATAGAGAGGATAAAAGGCTGCTGACGGGAAGATCAAAAGCTAATTAAAAGTAATCAAAAACTCTTCTTTCTAACATTTATTCCTGACAGCAATTTTGGCTCATATCACTTGTAGCGTTTTTTAAATCAATGTTTGGAAAATTATTACCCCGATCCTTATTCAGGGCTTAATGATTTCTTTACAGATATTGTTAGATGAAAATTTATGTGTTATTGAAGGCAAAGCTAATACAATTAACATCTGCCATATACTGAATTCTTACTTTGTAGCATTAAGTACCAATTATGTTAAAACTATAGTTTACTTTAACATAACCCTCACTGTAACACTGTGAGCATTAATATCCCTGTTTATTTTTTGTTGAAGATTTTTTTAGGGGGGGGGGGCATGGATTGGCTTTTTCCAGCAAGCCCCTCCCGCCAGGGATGGAGCCCAGGAATCAAACCAGAACCCGTTCAGTGCACGGGACGCCAGCCAGCCAACGAGCACACCAGCCAGGGCAGCAGCCCGTGCTTTCAGAGCTGTTTGTGTCTGGGGTTACTCATTTCATGCAGTTGACAGGAACTTGAATGCCAAATATCTGCCAGGCACTAAGCTAGATTTTAGGAGTTTCAGTACAAATAAGTAAAATTTCTACTGGTAACATTCTCAGCTTATTGGCATTGCAGCAAAATACAATTTAGGTATGATACGATATCTAATTTTATTAAGTAAACAAAAATAAGGTTTGGTTACACTGGAATTCACATAATTGTCTATTTTGACTCAACCTACATTAGTGACCCTTTACGCCAGTGGTTCTCAACCTTCCTAATGCCGCGGCCCTTTAATACAGTTCCTCATGTTGTGGTGACCCCCAATTTCATTGTTACAAATTGAGGATAATTAAAGCATAGTGATTAATCACAAAAACAATAGGTAATTATATATGTGTTTTCCGATGGTCTTAGGCGACCTCTGAGAAAGGGTCGTTTGAACCGCTGCTTTAAGCAATGATTTTAAATGTGGGTTGTAAACTTCAGCTTGGGAAAAGCCTGCCCTCCATCCCCACGTTGCCTGTAACTGACACAATTGTGTATGTGATGTCAGGTTTCTTTGGGACCTCTCCAATGTCCTGTGGGGAGTCTCAGGGTCCAGGGATGGCTGGAAAGAACATCTTCCCAGGGAAGGAGGGCAAGGGATCCCAGCAGTCTGCCTTCAGCAACTGCAGAACCCTCAGGGACATCTCTGAGATGCCCTTACTCCACTCAACGCCCACTTCCAGGGCCAGGCCAGGCCCTTTTCCTCTCTTATTTACATCACCGTTTGTGGCCCTCCTGCTCCCATTTTCTCCTTTTCCCAACTAGTTATCTAAATTGCTGGTGGTTTTACTTTATGCAAATCTGATCTCACACTTTCTTTCTTTCTTAAAACCTTTCAAAGGCCCTTGAAGGTCCTTGGGGTAAAACAGAAGCTCATAACCATGGTGCACAAGGGGTTCATGCTCTGCACTCCAGTCACCTCAGCAGCCTCATTTCCCACCCTCGTCGTTTCAGCCATGGCATCTCTCAAATACCTTATGCCTATTTTTAATGTAAGTTTTTATAGCTACTGCACCTTTCTTTCAGTATCACTCTTGTCTCTTTGTTGAACTCCTACTGTGCCTGTAGGGCATAGTTTAAACATCACCTATCTCAGCTAGGGCCCTGCTCTTGGTCTGCTTACTTCCATAATAGTAGTTGTAACCTGGTGTTATAATTGGCTCTGTATCAGTAGTTTGGCACATAGGAAGGACACAATAAATAATGATTTAATGAATTGATATAAGCCAAGGTTCTCTATCTAAAAAAAAAAATCCAGATGTTTGCTTTAGCTCCCAAATACACTACTCATCATGCTATTGCCTGCCAGGACCTATTTCTTAATCTCTTAAGAAGTGAATATTTGTGCCCTAGCCGGTTTGGCTCAGTGGAAAGAGCATCGGTTTACAGACCCAAGGGTCCCAGGTTTGATTCTGGTTGCCGGCTCCTTCCCGGCCTGGGGATCGGTCCGGCACCTGCAGGAGGCAACCGATTGATGGGTTTCTCTCACATTAATATTTCACTCTGTCTTTCCCTCTCTCTTCCACTCTCTCTAAAAATCAATGAAAAAAATATCCTCAGGTGAGCATTTAAAAAATACTAAAAATACAATAATAAATAAAAAAATGAAGTGAATATTTGTGATAAAAATTCCAAACACCTAAACAAATTGTATTTTGATTAGATGACCTTCTGTCTGGACTCAGGATAACCATCCACAACACTTAAAAGTAAAGTGTACTGAGCTAAAGAAGACAGATAACTATTCATAGTATGATTCTATGTAAATGAAGTTTAAAAACATGCAAAAACTAATCTGTGGTGATAGAAGTCAGAATAGTGGCTATCTTTGTGGGACAGTGGTATCTGGTAAGGGGCTTGAGAAGGCCTTTTGAGCTTTGGAAATGTCCTATCACGTGATCTCCCTGGTAGTTGCATGGATGTAAATCTGTGAAAATTTATGAATCTGTCAATGAAATACCATTACTGCTACAATCACTAGTAATACTTTTTATAAGTAAGGCTGGGTCTAAGACTTTCAAAATGACATATCAGCAAGACCACTTTTCAAATTTAGTACTAAAAGGGAGACATGGTTAGTTGGTTTTTAAAGGCTTAAAACCCATATTTGCAAAATTCAGGAGTTTTAAGGACTCAATGAACTCCAACCATGGCTCTCACCCAATTAATTTTTATATATGATATGACAGTTTAATTCTTTGATATGTCACCCTCAAGAGTAGAGCCTAATTTCCCCCTACTTAGTGTGGAGTACACGGAATGACATGCTTCTTTGAATGGTGAACAGCTAGTGAGAAATCGTGAAATGCAATTTCAGACTCTAGGTCACAAGAAGGCCCCCAGGCTTCTATCTCGTTCACTCGCTCTGGGATCACTCACTGTGGAGGAAGCCAACCGCCCTGCTGTGAAGGGCCTGTGGCGAGGGCAGCTGCTGAGGAAGTGGGCCCCGCAGCAGGCTATGGGGAGCTGAGGGAGACCTCCCACCACCACATGAATGAGCTTGTCAGGCTCGGGTCCAGCCTAGAAGAGGCCTGAACTCCAGCCAGTCTCTCACCTGAAACCTCATTAGAGGACCTGTCCCAGAGCCAGCCAGCTAAGCCACTCTTGGATTCATGACCCCAGAAACTCTGCAAAATCATAAGTATCTGTTGTTTTCAGCTATTAACCTTTAGATATTTGGATATGTAGCAATAGATAACTAATACACATTGGGAAACGAAGGCCCGGAGAGGTGAAGTCTCTTGTGTGGGATCACACATGGAAATGATTATAATTTAGCTTAGAATCTAAACCTTTCCTAACTCCTAGAGCTACTTTGAATATTAGAAGAGATATATTGATAAAGCACTTAAGACAGTTTTAGCCCACAGGATAGCAACAATGTTCACTTTTCAATTTAATTACTGTTCTTTACAGTTGACCTTTACAAATTATAATCCAATACAAAATAAACCTTAGAGTTTATATCTTTACCTTTGCTGAATTGCCCTTAAGTATTTTGCATAGAAAGATGGATAAAAAAATCTTCCATCTGTAGTGTTCAGAAGCCTCAGACTGTTCAATTTAGATGAGCACTGATTGAAAACCGAAAGCGCCTCTGGGAGAAAAGCCTGTTGATACTCAAAAGCATCAGGAAGACTTTATAATCTCAGAGGAACAAGAACAAGGGCCATAGTCAGAGGGCAGGCATGACCTTGAGTGGTAAAGAAACAAGGTTTGGAGAAGCTCTCAAAAAAGAAAAGCTGTCTTTTCCTTTGTTATGGAAATTGTAAAGACTTCAAGGATAGGGTTCTTGAATATTGCTCTTGAGTAGTCAAAAAATAGAATTAGGTATTGGCTAACCCGTGAGGGCACCCGATATGTGGCACCTCTATTTCTTTTATGTTCTTTAATATATCATTGAAAAACATTTATACTTTGTTGTATTTTATTTTGGGAATAGAAGTTTGACCGTAGATACCTAGTTATTTCACTGTGAGAGCATGCACACATTTGTGAGTGTGCATTTCTGTACCCCTGCTTTAACCTACAAATGTTTTTTTTTTAAACTGAGGCATTGTTCACATATAATATTATATTAATTTTAGGTGTATAACATGATTCAATATTTGTATGCATTTAGAAATAATCACCACACTAAGTCTAGTTAACATCCATCACCATACAGAGTTACACATTTTTTTCTTGTGATTAAAACTTTTAAGATTTACTCTCTTAAAGAGTTTAAAAATGCAATGCAGTATTAATAACCATAGTCACCATACTGTATATTTTATCCCCATGACATGTATTTTATAACTGGAAGTTTGTACTTTTTGACCACTTTCACCCATTCTGCCCACACCCACTCTCCAACTCTGGCAACCACCAATCTGTTCTCAATATCTATGAGTTCATTCCATTTTGTTGTTTCATTTAGATTCCACATAAAAGTGAGATCAAATAGTATTTCTCTGTCTGATTTATTTCACTTAGTGCAATGCCTTCAAGGTCCATGCATATTATCACATATGGCAACATTTTATTCTTTTTATGTCTCAATAATATTCCATTGTATGCATATATATCACAATTCCTCAACCCATTAATCCATATGTGGGCAGGTAGCTTGTTTACATGTCTTGACTAATGTAAACATTGCTACAATTATCACAGGGGTGCAGATATACTCTTGTTTTAGTGTTTTTGTTTCCTTCAGAATAATACCGAGAAGTGAAATTAATAGATCATATGGTAATTCTGTTTTAATTTTTTAGGAACTTGGATGCACTAATTTACATTCCTACCAATAGTGCACAAGGGTTTCCTTTTCTCCACCTCCTTGCCAACATCTGCTAATTTTATCTGTTCCACAATAGCTGTTCTAAAAGTTGTGAAGTAGCATCTCATTGTGGCTTTCATTTGCATTCCCCCTGATAGTGATGTTGAGCATCTTCTTATGTACCTGTTACTGAATGGCTTCTTTGGAAAAATATCTATTCAGACCTTCTGTCCATTTTTAAATTAGATTGTTTATTTTTGCTACTGAGGTACATGACTTCTATATATATTTAGATATTAACTCATTATCAGATATGCGATTTGCAGGTATTTTATCCCATGCAGTATGTTGCCTTTTTGTTTTGTGGGTGATTTTCTTTGCTGTGCAGGAACTTTTTAGTTTGATGCAGTCTCATTTGTTTACCTTTGATTGTCTTTGCTTTTGTTGTCAAATTTAAAAAAATCATTTCACAGAGCTTATTGTCTATGTTTTCTTCTAGAAATTTTATGGTTTCAGGTCTGACATTGAAGTCTTCTATCCATTTTATACATGCTTTAAGGTAATCCACAAAACATTTAATGCAGACAGATCACTGTCTGTGTAAACTCTCTTGTTTGCTTCTACCTCCAACATACAGTGAGTCCACAGGAAGGGAAAAAATGAAATGTCTCTATCTATATAATAAAGAGCCAGGGTCATAATGACCAAAGTCTCAACCAGACCGGAAGTCAGTGCTGGGTTGCCGTGGCGATCCAGCACTGACTGGGGCCATTGCGGGCACCCCAACCCAGCACTAACTGCCTAGGGGGGCTGCGGATCAGGCCCACAGAGAGGCCCGCATAGAGAGGCCTAGTAGGTGGAGCTTTTGACGCTGACTGGCATAGAAACCGACCAATCAGAACCATATTGGCCAGCAGAGGAGGGCAGTTGGGGACAAGATCAGGCCTGCAGGGGAGGGCAGTTAGGGGCAATCAGGCGGGCAGAGGCAGTTAGAGGCAATCAGGCCAGCAGGGGAGAGCGGTTAGGGGCGAGATCATGCCCGCAAAGGAAGGCAGTTAGGCGTGATCAGGCAGGCAGGCAGAGGGGTTAAGGGCAATCAGGCAGGTGAGTGGTTAGGAGCCAGCAGTCCCAGATTGTGAGAGGGGTGTCAGACTGCCGGTTTAGGGGCTTGATCCCATAGGGGTCCCCGATTGGAGTAGTGCAGGCTGGGCTGAGAGAATCCCCCCTTCCGTGCATGAATTTCGTGCACTGGGCCTCTAGTTGATATAATACAGCAAACTCCGTTTTCATTCCAGGTAGACCCAATTTGAAATTAAAAGAGAGGAAATGTCAGGAGGGGGAAGAGAAGAGAAGGAAGAAGGGGTGGGGGAGAGGAGGAAGCAAGGGACAATAGAGAGGGAGGAAGGGAGGAAGGAAGGAAGGAAGGAAGGAAGGAAGACGGGATTTTTAAAAGGCATGTATTAGAGTAAATGGCAGTAATACAGATCTTCACTATAGAACTTCACTGAAGACACCATTTAACATAAAACTTCCCCAAACTACTTGTAGCCCATATAAGAACACAATTTTCTTCTCTGTATGATGTTAACATGGTATAAAACTCAACAATTTTTCCCCACTCATACACAGACCAAGGTGACGCTGTCATCTAGTATGCATATGACATACAAAGTTGAGTAGGGACTAGACTGATACCACACCCAAGAGTCAGCATCTTATACCACAGAAATAATTTATAAGATAAAAACCTAAAATGCCATAAGTTTGTGCAAGTTATAAATCCTATTTTCTTTTTGGAATTTCTACTTTTATTAGTGATTTATCTTGATACATAGTCTTGGATGAGATGCTCTGGTTTCTTAGATCTGACATAAATATACTTATAACAATTTCTTGAATATTTGTGTGGCAAGGAGCACTTGACCACAGTCACGTTTTCAGGCATCACTGAGGATAATAAAATCCAACCTTGTTAATAATTTTCTTCAATTGGCAAATTATTTGTATCCTAAAATATATTAAAAAAATAATGAACCAGCAAAAATTAGGCAAAAAAGAAAAGAAAAATGATTTCTATACTTCAATAGGCATATGACATAATATATTATCAAAATCATCAAAATGGTAAGAAATATATTAAAAGAAGCTCAACATTATTAATCAGTGAAATGAAAATTAAAATCCCATGAGATGTTATTACACAACCACTAAATATGGCTAACTTCTTTTTTAAAAAAATATATTTTATTGATTTTTTACAGAGAGGAAGGGAGAGAGATAGAGAGTTAGAAACATCAATGACAGAGAAACATCAATCAGCTGCCTCCCACACATCTACTGGGGATGTGCCTGCAACCCAGGTACATGCCCTTGACCGGAATCGAACCTGGGACCTTTCAGTCCGCAGGCTGACGCTCTATCCACTGAGCCAAACCAGTTTTGGCAGCTAACTTCTTTTAAAAAATTGAAACCACCAAGTGCTGGTGAGGTCAGAAAAGTAGGCATCTCATAGATGTAACGTCTAGGGTGGGATGTCCACACAGTGAATGCTGATTAAAATAAGAACAGCTGCTCCTTAGAGAGTGTTAACTCATAGCTCATATGGGAGGGCAAATGAGAAGCATCCCTTTATAAATTGCCTGGCAGAATTTTCTAAAATTAAATATACACATGCCCTTGGCCAGCAATCTCATTCCTTAAGTTTTTATTGAATAGAACTGTGTGTATACAGACAAAACCCAAAACTCACGGGTAGGGAGAAGTTAGGTGGTGGGATAAAAGTAAAAACTGAAATAAGTCGGTGAAGAAACGCGGAGGGAATCGGTGAAGTCTCTGAGCGCAGCTGTCCTTATTTTAATCAGCATGCACTGCATTCAAATTCCACCCTGGATTGATTGCTGCTTCTGGAGCTTCGTGAGGCAAGTGCAGGATAGTAAATTCAACCTGCTTATTGTCCGCATGACCTTCAGAAAGTAACTCGGCCTTTTGAATCTCAATTTCCTCATCTATAAAACAAGGATAAAGACGTCTAACTCCTAGCTCAGTGACAATTTAATGAAACGAAGTATGTAAATATTCTGTAACTTAGAGAAAACTCTGAAAATATAGGAGTTTAATTAATATTATTATTATTATTATTATTTAGTTTTAAAACCTACGCTTTCCCCCTGCAATTCTAGGATATGATGGTACATTTTAAGTACTCTTGTTTCTCTTTTTTATTCTCTGTTTTTATTTTGTATTTATTAATTTCAGGGAAAGGAAGAGAGAAGAAGAGAGATAGAAAAACATCAATGATAAAAGGGAATCAATGATAGGCTGCCTTCTGCATGCCCCCCACTTGGGAATCGAATGGTGACCCCCTAGTTCATACATCAGTGCTCAATCAGTGAGCAACCCCATCCAGGCCCTTTTTTATTCTTAAAAAAAAACCCAAAACAATTCAGAGTATTTATGTTTCTGTGAGTTATTTCTCTACATCTATCAGAAGTTGATTGCACTACTCTCTCCTAACAATAGGTTACTAATGTTTATCCATTGTGTCAGGACTGAACATTTTGCTTCAAAAAAAATGGCAGTATCCTCCATTCTTCACTTAGGGCAGTATGCGTTGAAGCTCTGAAAATGATCAGATTATTTCATGAGTGTGACAGTTGAGAATTGGGTTTCAACTAAAGTTTTACTAAGACGTAGAATAATGCTGAAAACATCATTACACCTACCAGTTTTAAGGTGTTTATGATGTACTTTATGGGGGTTCTTATTTCTCAAAACAAGCCTGTGAAGTGCTCTTTAATATTCTCATTTTACACAAATAGAGAATTATGAAAACTGTTCAGGAGAATTTAGAAAACTGGCTAGTCATAAGTGGAAAAGCTGGGATTTATATTGAGTTTGTGTGATTCTGAATCATTTGCTCTTGTCCCCACATAAAGTCTATCAACATAACTTTGTATGCGTCTCAACAGGAGTAGTATCTGAGATTCAACTTGTATTAATGCATTGTTGTAATAACTGGTTGAGAAATACACTATTTAGTGAATCAGTAGATTATTAAATGTTCATGTGACCAAACCATATTTTTGATAGACTTCATATTTTACTTAATTGAAAGTTGATTTAAATTTATATTCTAACAACCAGTCAATTTTTTCTACAGATTCTGCATAAGATAAATACTCAAACTTGTTATTTGATTTAAATAAAGCAATAACATATATTTGATTTGAATTAGAACTCACATTTTCTAAAATTAGTGCAATACTTTCCCCTACACAACACCAAAATACACACATGTGTCTCAATGTGGCTCTCTTTGTGTCTATTGTGTTTATCCATCGATCCATCCATCCATCCATCCATCCATCCATCTGTCTAGAATCTCAGCTTCACAATGAGATAAATTTGGGGCATTTTTCAATTGTCAGTTAGTTGTTTTGTATGACATTATTGATTTTTAACTGAATTCCTGGAGTTGTTTTATTATTTTGCCACAAATTAGAACAATTTTAGATTTAATCTATACCAAGACTCCTAAAATATTAATTATACACACAAATCATTTGAGGTTTTTGTTAAAGTACAGATTCTAATTCAGTAGATCTAGAGTGGGGCCCCAAATTCTGCATTTTTAATGAGGTCCTATGTTATACTTTGTGGGCCTTGGAACTCCCTTTGAGAGGCAAGATTCTATGTAGACCACATTAAGTAACATGATTGCTTCATTTGAAAGAACTTTGAGTTGTTATTGGGCTCCCCAGTCCAGAGCACCAGGGCTGGGAACAGGAGCTCCCAGAACATCTGGCTATGAAAATCTCCTTGGGGAGATGGAAGGCTGCTGGAAACCCAAGCATACTCTTAAAGGGCCCATGCACAAAATCGAGCTCATAGGCACTTATCATGGGCTCCAGCACAGGGACACCAGCTTGGGAGCCATCAGAGACATACAGTGAGACACTGAGTTGTATAGCTTCAGGCTGAGGGCTGGAGGGACAGCTGCCGTTGTCCCTGTGCTGAGCCCTCCTCCAGCACAGCTGGGAGGGAGGCAGGAACCATCTTTACTGTGTTGAGCCCTCTCCTCACACAGACAAATCTGAACCTGCACTAACCTGGTGAGCACCACTTGCCCTACCCTGGTGACTCACTGAGGCCCTACCTTACCTTGTGAACTGCCAAGGCTTTTCCAGTGCCTGAGCCTTACAGGCATCTGGCAGGTGGTAGCAAGGCCTCAGGATGCCCGTGCACTTTGCTAAGTGGCTCCACACCTGTTACAGGCGACAGTCAGCTTTCATTCCCAGCATGGCCTCTCTCACATGTCTCCAGGGCCACCACAGGAAGCTAACAACCACAGATTGCTTTGTAGCTCCTACTAGGTGATTCTGGGCCAGTCACAGGCAGCAGCTGACCTTGGCCCACACCAGATCCCTCCTAAGAGGCCCCAGACCAAAACACCTAATGGCCAGCTTCAGACCACAACAGATCACCACCCATTTAGATCCCCAAGTGGCATACACAAGGAGTGATATAAAAAGGCAGCAGAGCCAACTGGAAAAATTCCTCTCCGTGGGGTCAGCCCACACACATTAGCTTGTAGCCAATCCTCACAGCCAGTCAGCCTGAGGGTCAACCCCAACAACTAATGTATCAAGAGCAAACAAGGCTTAACTACAACAGGAACATACACAC
>NW_006287255.1:2405332-2407171 GCF_000327345.1 Myotis davidii | reverse complement strand
TTCCTGGAGCACCTGGCTTCACAGGACACCTACTACAAAAGGCCACCCTACCAAGACTGGAGAAGTAGCCTATCTACCTACTACATAGAAACAAACACAGAGAGACAGCCAAAAATGAGGAGACAAAATAACATGTCCCAAATGAAACAACAACAACAATAACAATAAAACAAAACAGGAGAAAACTCTAGAAAAGGAATTTAGCAAAATGGATGTAAGCAATCTAGCAGAAACAGAGTTCAGAACACTGTTTATAAGGATGCTCAAGGAACTTAGTGAGAACTTGAGAACTTTAAAAGATAATAAGAATGAAAAAGGACATAGATATCACAAAAAAGCCAGTCGGAAATGAAAAATATCATAACTGAAATGAAGAATACTCTATTAGGAATCAACAGCAGATTATATAAAGCAGAGAATTGAATCAGTGATCCAGAAGACAAGGTATCAGAAAACAAAACAAAACAAAAATTGAAACAACAAAGAAAAAAAAAGACTTTTAAAAAAATGAGAATAGTTTAAGGCACTCTGGGACAATATCCAGCAAAACAAAATCTGCTTCTTAGGGGTACGAGAAGAAAGAGACCAAGTGATTGAGAACCTATTTTAAGAAATAATGGCAAGAAGGCAGCTGATCCATGATTCTCTCTCATGGATAGAGAGATGTTTCTATCTCTCTCTCCCTCTTCGTTCTTCTCTGAAATCAATAAAAAAATTAATAATAATGGCAGAAAACTTTCTTAACCTGAAAAAGGAAATAAACATACAAGTCCAGAAAGTGCAGAGAGTCCCAAACAAGTCCCAAAGAGGCCCACACCAAGACACATTATAATTAAAATGCAAAAGGTTAAAGACAAAGATAGAATCTTAAAAGCAGCAAGAGGAAGTTACTTACAAAGAAGTTCCCATAAGAGTGTCGGCTTATTTCTCAACAGAAACTTTGAAAGCCAAAAGGGATTGGCATGAAATACTCAAAGTGATGAAAAGCATAGATTTACTATCAAGACTACTCTACCCCGCAAATCTATCATTTAGAATCAAAGGAGAGATAAAGAGCTCCTCAGACAACAGAAAGCTAAAGGAGTTTATTATGACCATACCATTATTACAAGAAAGATCAAAGGGACTTCTTTAAGAAGAAGAAAGATTAAAAAAAACAAAACATGAATAATAAATGGCAATAACTACATATCTATCCATATATATAAAAGCCTAAGTGACCGGCCAACTGGCCTACAGGTTGGTAGCTATGACTCACACTGACCACCAAGGGGCAGACACTCAATACAGGAGCTGCCGAGCTACAGCAACTTTGCAGAGTGCCCACTCACACTCTAGGACCCCTCAAGGGATGTCAGCCTGCCAGTTTCAGCCTGATCCCCGCAGGCCAGGCTGAGGGACCCCACTGGTGCACGAATCTGTACACTGGGCCTCTAGTCTATTAATAATAACCTTAAAGTAAATGGATTAAATGCTTCCATGCAAAGAATTATGGTGGCTGAATGAAGAAGAAGAAAACAATACCCATAGATATGCTGTCTACAAGAGACCCAGTTCAGATCTAAAGACATACACTGACTTACAGTAGAGGGCTGGCAAATATATTTCATGCAAATGGAAACAACAAAAAAGAGCTGGTGTAGCAATACTTATATCAGATGACCTAGGAATTCCACTTCTGGGTATTTATCTGAAGAAATCCAAAATACTAATTCAAAAATATATATGTACCCTATGTTCATTGAAGAGTTATTTACAATAGCCAAGATATGGAAGCAACCTAAGTGCCTATCAATTGATGAATAGATAAAGAAGATGTGAGATATATATATTAAGTAT
>NW_006287255.1:2399091-2405275 GCF_000327345.1 Myotis davidii | reverse complement strand
TATATTACATATTATATATTTATACATATATATATGAATATTACTAAGCCATTGAAAAGAATAAAATCTTATCACTTGCAACAACATGGATGAACCTAGAGAGTATAATGCTAAGTGAAATATTTCAGACAGAGAAAGACAAATACCATATGATTTTACTTACATGTGAAATCTGAAGAACAAAATAAGTGAACAAATAAAACAGAAACAGGCCCTAACCGGTTTGGTTCAAGTGGATAGAGTGTCGGCCTGCGGACTAAAAGGTTCCAGGTTTGATTCTGATCAAGGGCATGTACCTTGGTTGTGGGCACATCCCCAGTGGGGAGTGTGCAGGAGGCAGCTGATCGATGTTTCTCTCTCATCGATATTTCTAACTCTCTATCCCTCTCCCTTTCTCTCTGTAAAAAAATCAATAAAATGTATTTAAAAAACAACAACACAGAAACAGACTACAAACTGAGCATGGGTGGGAGGTTAGGGGTCTGGGTGAAAAATGTGATGGGATTAAGAAGTACAAATGGGTAGTTATAAAATAGTCATGGGAAGGTAAAGTACAGCTTAAGGAACATAGTCAACCATACTTTAATACCTATTAATACCTATGTGTAGAGCCAGGTGGTACTGGACTTATTTGAGAAATCACTTTGTACATTATATAAATATCTAACCACTATGCTGCACACCTGAAACTAACATAAGATAATATTGAATGTCCACTGTAATTGAAAAAAGCATCCATTGGTTCACTTTTATGTGCTGGTAGTATGAAACCAAAGGTTTGAATAATATTTTCATTCTAGGCCCAATGACCTTTGAAACTTTAATAAAAAAGGCCTACAAATCTATAGACCTTTAAATCCAGAATTTTATTACTCATTTCAACATTCTTCTTCTCAGTGTAGCATTATTACAGACAACATCACCAGACATAGATTGCTAAGTCCATTGTAAAATGACAAACAAAATAGACCTTTTAAACTGCAGATACAACTTCATCTGGAAAGCTTTCACATACAAAAGCAACAAAATTAAATAAAAAATGACTAAGAATTCACAGCTCATATAAGATGAAAATAATTCTTTTCTCCCTCATAAGATTCTGCGATTGCTTTTTTGCTATTTTCGCCCAGTGTTAGAACACTGTAATACAATATTGGCCATGTGTATGCTAGCATGGTGGAATAAAACCTAAATCTCACACGTGAGAACCAGATCCTGACAACCTTTTAGGCAGATAGATTGTGATTTTTCTCTCCTGTGAAATCTAAGATTCCAATTAAAATGATTCTCTGATTTTGGGGGAATGATAAAAGGAAACAGAAGCTACATGAAGATCAGACAGAAAAGTTAAAACAAAACAAAAAGAGCACAAAGGGAAGAGAGAATAAGACAGGTGAGAAAAATATATCAGAAATAAATCTTAAAGCTATAAAGCAGCCACTCAGATGAAACTAGAAAAGGCGATAGGTAGGCTGAAGATTATGTGAACAGGAGCAATGTAGAAGCAATTGTTATTTGGCAAAATTCAGACTATGGCACATGAAGTTTATTTACTCTTTGTAATAAACAAGTTTCTCATTTTACTTTCTGCTTTAACCCAATCATTTGATAGTATATGTTGAGAGTGTGTGTACTTTTTAGGACAAAAACACACACCCACTTTATAGATTTGTTATATGTTTCTCTTGGATATTCAATAAACATGAATTAAGCACCTGTATATGCCAAAGACTCTGTGGTAGGATTTATCGTAGGTAGGTGGTTTACCAGTGACTGTGTGTGTGTGTATGTGTTTGTGTGTGTGTGTGTGTGTGTGGGAGAGAGAGAGAGAGAGAGAGAGAGAGAGCGAGAGAGAGAGAGAGAAAGAGAGAAAGTAGAGAGAATGCACAGACATCTCACAAACATCTTGAAATCAACATACCTGTCTTAATTAATTTTTGGGTTGACTAGGCATTCTCAGGGCTCCATGTTTCCCCTTGAAACAGCTATTCTTTGCAGGATGGTTACTAACTCTCAACTTAAGATAATAGATAATTGACCAGCTTCCTGGATAAATGGCAAGGACAAGGTTAGCCAGAATCTTGGGGCAGTATTCTGAGTTGATCTTGAACCTTGATTAATTCTAGAAACTACACTTCTGTAGATCCCTTTCCTGTATGGTTTTCTTTATTTCAAAGGGTGGAGTTGATTGAAAGTAAAGTTGCATGAGATTGGGAAGGCAAAGTGCAGCAACACTTTGGATACAAACTCACAGCCATGAAACACCACAACCTGTCAGAGACTCCTTCATCAGCCTCTGCACCATCCCAGTACATGTGTTTGCCCTGCAAGCTCTGGTCCGGTCACCAGCATTTGTGCTGGTTAGTGATTTTCCTCCCCTTCTGGGACCTTTACCTCCCTGGTTCCTCCTACAATTTTCTAAGGCTGAATTACTAAGATAAATTCACAGTTTTATAGGATTCATGGTGGATCAGCTTCCCTGAAATAACATTGATGAATACAGACAGGATGGCATATAAACTGTGTGATTTAATATAGGACAGAATTTAGTTGAAGTTCAAATACTTTAGATATTGGAAGGTTGTGGCCATGGTGGAGGACACCATATTTGCATTTTCATTCATTTGTTTATAAGTAAAAGGAAAAACTATTTTTCTTAGCAGTGCAATCCCTTTGATGCCTACTTCATCCCATGCCTGTCTTTTTCACACTAAGGGGAAGATGTGGATGAATAATTTGATAAACTGTTTGGGGCTGGTCATGCAGCTGGTTGTTCATTGGCCTTATAGAAAACGTGAGTTCAGTTTGTTGAAGGACTTTTATTTTGCTCAGGGGACAAGCAATTTTGAGACAGAGCTAACATCCTAAGATAATAGAGAATATTGGAAATACATTTTTTAGAAAAAATAAATATGGTCTAAAAAGAAAGGGAGAGCTAATGCTAAAAGAGAAATATAGAGGAAGAACCGAAATATCCAATAGAGATTTTTATAAAGTTGCTTGTAGTGTTCTGTAGGATATAAACTCTCTTTTTCATTTTCCTATGGAAGCCAATAAAACCTACATTTCTTACTCTTTTGCAGCATAGATTTACTTTGTTGATGTGGCATTTGTAGTGAACACAGCGATGGGTAAACAGTTCTTTAGTGCTCATGCAGGCATTGCTCTAGCACAGGGAATAGGATGTTGGCCAAGGGAACCATATCCCCTCCTTGCAAACCCTACAAGCACCAAGTCTGAGGGGGTGGTTGTCATTAGTAACTCACAGTTCAGGCATAAAAAAACAAGTTATTAAAGGAAGCAGAGGAGGTGACAGATCAAGAGAATATACACGGTCTCACAAAATCTAAGCAACCCACTGAAAAGCATGCTTGAACCTAAAGCCAGAGACTCCACTGATTGTGCTTCTGGAGAGAGAACCCACTCTTGTGCTGTTTCCTTACTGATGGGGAACTTGGGAGGAGTCAGGGAGCAAGCAATCAAGCAACCATGTAGCAACAGGCGCTGTCTGGCCTGTGAAACACGTGGCTGGAAAGAGCAATATCCAGGATTTGCACCTCGGTTCACAGGGCGGTGTGCATGCCAGGGGAGTATCAGCTATGAATCTTGGGAGCTGTTCTGTGTGATATTTTTGCCAAAGGTAGAAAAGAGGTAGTCACAGAGACTTTCCAACTTGCCTCCCCTCTGCAGTTAGTTTCTAAGAAATTAATTATTTGGATACTTACTATAGAGGAGTAAAGGATGAACCACTGCTAGCATTCAGCTACCTCATAAAATCACTAGACATCTTTGTTTATGCAAAAGGGCTCCCATGGCTGGAAGATGGCTGAAATCAAGCCTAGGACCTGACTGGACATATACTTTTCTACTTTCAGTACATCAGAAGTAAAATGTTGAAGACTGGCCTAAAGATGTTAACACTAGAGAGAATTCTCAGAACAATTTCAGAGATTCACTCAAGTTTAAATTAGAAAGATACATTATGATGCTGTCCAATTGCTCAGTGACCTATCTACCAGGTAATTAGGAAAGTCACATTTGTTAACCACAAGTATTTGGTTTGGATCCACCTAGACAAGGATGAGAGTATATTTAAATGAATTTTTCCTGATATCATATATTAATTTAGACCAAGTAGAAGTTGTAATAAGATTCTGTTTTGTGAAGACATGCACCTCATGTAATTTGCTAAGTAAATTTCTGACCAAAAAAAAAAGGACTGAAAAGCCTAATTTAAGTGGCAAGTACCTAGTACTTAATTTAAAGTCCATTACCTGGAGAAACATTTCAAATTTTCTCAAAATGAGATTACCAATGTCTCATATTTTCCGCCCTGGTTTCTCACTCTCTTTCCTCTCTCTCTTTTTCTAGCAAACACACATTCTGATAACACATGTTAGTCTTATTACACCTCCTTTAGTTTCAATATATTGAGAAGTATCTAAATACCTAATTCATCTTATTTTATTAGATTTCTCATAAGTATTAGTTGAAAAACAAATGGCAACTCTCTAGAATCACTTTTCTGTGGTAACTTCTTACCCCGATCATCACAAAACAAATCCCACAATATTCTTGGGAAACAACTGGCCATTCTACCCAAAAATGTGAGAAGGTTCTTTTTCTATAAAAAATAAATATTTTTTTTTCTAATGAGGGTAACCATAAGATACAATAAAATGTAAAAAATAAATAAAGAACAATTATTCACCTAAACTTGAAGATCAGGATGGGAACTTTTTATATCTATTCCAATCATAAGCAGAAGTTACAGAATACCTGATACAATGGAAACAGAAACAGATGCTACTAAAGTCCAGCTATGAGTATAAATTATATTTTCACAGTGAAGACCTCTGGTTTTCACACATCTTGGGAGCGGGTAGTTTCACTGCAGAAGTGTCAGAAGCAGGGTGATGCATTAAATCCCTCAAACTTTAGTTATCCACACTAATTGGGCTGAAAATGACAGCTCTGTAAAAATTTCAGGGTCAGAGATCTGCATTATTTACTGGTGGAGAAGCCTTTCAATTCTCTATGTAGGGTGAAAAAAATAAATATTTGCTGCCTGCTTTGCTTGCAGAAGAAGTGAGATAAATTCATAAATAAATCCATTACAAAGCCTCACTGAAAACTAATGGTCTCGTTTACACATTAGGACTTAAAATGCAGCACTCAATAATGGAAATGGCATTCTTAATCTCTTCACTGTTATTTAACATGTTGAGCAACAGGTTCATTAATCATTTTATATTAATATTCAAGTGAGAGAGAAGATGCTGGAACACGTTCTATTCCAAAGAGCAATTCCATTTGGCTGGGCGTTGTCTTAGGCATGATGGGAGGAAACAGGAAGGAAGATTAACTCTCTGATATACCTATTTCTGCTTCATTATTCCAAAAGTCTTTTCTAAACCATTAGCAAACTTAACCAGAAAAAAGTCAATCCTTACATCTGCCCAGTTCTAGTAAATAAAACCTCTTGTATTCAAAAACTTATGCTTGCCCATTGAAAATATAATTACACTTATAAATCATGACAAAGGAAGAATGATCATTAATTTCATTCCCGATTTTCACTTACTTTTCAGACATATGGTAGCTAATGAGAAAAGAAAAAGAAAACAACTATTTATATTGAGATCTTGCGTTGGCCCCTGTACTTTTTTATATTGTTATCTAATAAGTTAATATACATATAAAACATCCCCTATGCACTATATATTCTATGCAGAGTAATTATATGTGGAATATGCAATATAAGGAAGGCACTATGTAATTTGCAATGTTTAGATTGCCTGTTGTAAGATTAAACAGCTGGTAACTAGTAAATATGAAGCTTTATAAAATATTAATGATGTGTTGGAAGCTTTAGAATATTGATCTTATTTAGTTCTCACAAGGAGCATGGGAAGTAAATATTTTTACCTCTATGTAATATTCAAGGCAGTTGAGGTTTAGAGATGTTGAGTAACTTGCATAACTAATAAGTAGTGAAGTTGAAATGCAAAGTTAAAGCCTCTACTTTAGTCTCATATGCAAGAAATTGAACAAGTGTTTTTTTCCAGTGAATTTGTCCCCCAGCATTTAGTAGCCTGTGAGCTAACAAAGGGGAAATATGCTGCGCTTAATGCCTCGGGCTTTCCCTTTGGTCCCTGGGTAAACGGGAAGACTGCAGACTCCC
>NW_006287255.1:2392903-2397854 GCF_000327345.1 Myotis davidii | reverse complement strand
CAAACTCTTCCCCACAAGACCTGCATGGCTTGAACTGAGGAATGGCTCGGTTCTTTCCTCACCTGCATGCAGACTCCCCACTCTGGTGCCCAATTCAGAAGCAGCCGATTGAAAAGCACCTAGAGTTTATGTGAATGAGACTCTCCCAATTTTAATTAGTTGGTCTGAGGGGAAGGGCGTCCAAGGTTAGAGGCTGATAGGCACCATCTCCTGCACACCTTCTGCCTGGCTAAAGCTAGCAGGCACCATTTTTGTTTGTTTCCTCCTTTAAACATTTTTTTCTTCCTTCCATTTATTTCTCTTTTCTTTCCCTTTTTCCAACAGTGCAAGTGCAATGTCAGCACTCTGCCACTGCCTTGCCTTAGCCAGTGAGCACTGTCTTCGTGCTCACCCTCCACTGCGCTCCACAGCACCAACACATCGGGTGCCCTGTTTTTTACATTTGGGGATCCAATGTTTGCAGGTGCCTTGCCAGGGACACCCCTTGATCTGGTTCTGGAAGCCAGGAGGACTTTCATTCCTGGGTCCCAAGGGACTGCCACAATGAGAGAGACAGATCTGGGTAAACCACCACTCCCAGGACAGGGCACAGATAGCAAAGTAAAATAGACCTCCAGTTTTTCTGAGGAATAGTTCTAGTCACCTCTCCAGGAGCTTTGTCATGAGGGACAGACTTATGGTTTGGCACACTGACAGAAGCCCAAGAAGGTGCTTCTAGGAAATGGAGAAGAGTAGATGAAGTCTTTGTACTGTCCTTCTGCCTTGCTCCAGGTCAATGTATCTTCCAGAAAGGGTTTTACACTTTTTGGGGGGTTCCCTGATTTTTGTGGTTGCTGCTTGGAGACACGTCTACATTGCCTGGCTCTGGTGACCAGCAGGGCTTATAAAGCAGGACCCACAGGACTATAACTTCTTAAACAGCTACCACCACAGTGTGCAACAAGAGGCAACAGATTCAGGAGTCACGGTTACTGTGGAAGATGTCTATTAGCTAATTATCATAGCAGTAGCCTGAAAAAGAGGCTTCTAATTAAGCACGCATCTAAGGGCAGACTGTAAGCCTTTTACGAGACCTTGGAGGGGAGGTACTATCTTCTCACTCTTTTCTGCTGCACTGCAGAGCACCATAATCTCTCAGAGAGAAGCTTTCATATCTGTCTGGTACCCCAGTTCTTAAGTTTAGTGACTCAGTGTTTGCAGCTGCCACCCAGGGGATAACCATTGATCTGGCTCTGGAAACTGGTACCTCCATTTTTTATGGCTGCTGCCCAGGGGATAACTATTGATCATCTGGTTCTGGTGGCCAGGGGACTTGCTTTTCTGGATCCCAGTCAGAGACAACTCTCAGAAGACTACCATTCCCAGGGTTCTGCACAGACATCAGACATAAGCATATCTTCACCTGAATGACAACTTTGCTGGGTAGAGTATTTTGGGTTTGAATTTTTTCCCCCTTATCACATTGAATATTTTGTGCCATTCGGTTCAGACCTGCAAATTTCTGACAATCTGCTGATAGTTTTATGGCATTCCCTTGCACATAACATGCTGCTTTTCTCTTGCTGCTTTTGAGATTATCTATTTATCTTTAACTTTTTACATTTTAATTATGTGTGTTTGGTGTGGATATCTTTGGATTAATCTTAAGGGGAATTCTCTTAACTACCTGAATATGGATGTCTCTTTCCTTCTACAGGTTAGAAAAGTTTTCAGACAGTATATATTAAAATTAGTTTTCTGCTTCTTTCTCTTTTTTTTTTTTCCCCAGGGATCCTATAATATGAATGTTAGTCCATTTGATGTTGTTCCATAAGTCATGCTTTCTTTTTTACTTATTATTATTTTTTTTCTTTTTGAAGATTGAATTAGTTTCTCTGTACTGTTTCCAAATTCACTATATGATAGTATAAATAGCACCAATAAAAGTAAATATATAGGTAGTAAGCTAATCATTATAAAAGTAGTATAAAATCAAAGGACAAAAGTAGTAAAAAAATAATTGTTATGACAATAGTTAATGGCTATACAAGATAAAAATATGCAAAATGAGACATCAAAATATAAAATATGGGTGTATGAGGGGGCTGAAATAAAAATGTAGGGCTTTAGAATGCATTCAAACTTTAAGTATTTTCTCAACTAAACATAGACTGTTATATAAATATAAGTTGCTATATATAAGTCTGATGGTAACCACTAAGCAAAAACCTACAGTAGATACACAAAAGATAATAAGAATGGAATCTATGCATTCCACTAAAGAAAATCATCACACAAAAAATGAGATAAAGACAAGAAGAAAGCAACAGAGAAACTATAAAAGAGCCAGAAAACATTAATAAAATGGTAAGAAGTACATAACTATCAATAATGACTTTAAATGTAAATGGACTAAATTCTTTAATTAAATGACATCCAGTGCCTTAATGGGTAAAAAGATAACAGCAATAAAAACAAAGAAACAAACAAACAAACAGGAAACAAGAATAAGACCCATCTATATGCTTCTCATAAGAGACTCACATTAGATGTAAAGAAATATATTGACTGAAAGTAAAGGGATGAAAAATATATTCTATGCAAATGAAAACCAAAAGATAGCTGGGGTAGTCATATCAGACAAATATACATTAAAACAAAGACTGTAGTAAAAGACAAAAAAGAGCATTACATAATAAAACATAATGAAAAAGAGGACATAAAATGTGATGTTATAACATTTGTAAACATGTATGCATAAACTCACCAAGAAAAAATGAAAGATGATTGGTCAAGCTGATGTTGCTCAGTGGTTGAGCATCGACCTATGAACCAGGAGGTCATGGTTCAATTCCCCATCAGGTCACAAGTACAGGTTTCCTGGCTTGACTCCCACTGTTTGGCATGCAGGAGACAGCTGATCAATTATTCTCTCTCATCATTGATGTTTCTTTTTCTTTTCTTTTTTTATTAAAGTATTACATGTCTCCTTTTTCCCCTATCAATCCCCCCAGCCACTCCCACCTCCCAGGGCAAGCCCCCACTGCGCAGTGTCTATGTCCATTGGTTAGGCTAATATGCATACATACAAGTCCTTTGATGGATCTCTTACCTCCCCTGTCCCCTTCCTTCTCTCTGAGGTTGGATGGTCTGTTCAGTGTTTCTTGTCTCTGGATTTATTTTTGTTCATTAGTATATGTTGTTCATTATATCCCACACTAGAGGCCCGATGCACGAAATTCATGCAAGGGGCTTGGCCCTTGCAAGCCGGGCTTCGTCTGGAAGGCTATCTGGTCTAATTAGCATATTATACTTTCATTATTATAAATAGGTGTGAGATCATGTGATATTTATCTTTCTCGGACTGGCTTATTTCGCTTAGTATAATGCTCTCCAGGTCCATTCATACTGTTGCAAATAGTAAAAGTTCCTTCTTTTTTGCAGCATAGTAGTCCATAGTGCAGATATACCACTGTTTTTCAATCCACTCATCTGCTGATGGATGGTCACAGGCTATTTCCAAATCTTAGCTATTATAAATTGTGCTGCTATGAACATAGAGGTGCATCTGTCCTTTCTGATTGGTGTTTCTGGTTTCTTGGGATATATTCCTAGAAGTGGGATCACTGGGTCAAATGGGTTTGTGGGAATTGCTGGGTCAAGGGCAGTCCCATTTTTAATTTTCTGAGGAAACTCCATGCTGTTTCCCATAATGGCTGCACCAGTCTGCATCCCTACCAGCAGTGTACTAGGGTTCCTTTTTCTCCACATCCTCACAAGCACTTGTCGTTTGTTGATTTGTTGATGATTGCCATTCTGACAGGTGTGAGATGGTGCCTCATTGTTGTTTTGATTTGCATCTCTTGCCTTATTAGTGACTTTGAGCGTGTTTTCATATGTCTCTGGGCCTTCTGTATGTGCTCTTTCGAAAAGTGTCTATTTATGTCCTTTGCCTGTTTTTTGATTGAATTGTTTATCTTCCTTTTGTTAAGTTGTATGAGTTCCCTGTAGCTTTTGGAAATTAAGCCCATAATTTGAGATAGCATTGGCAAATATGTTCTCCCATTCAGTGGGCTTTCTTGTTGTTTTGCTGAAGGTTTCTTTGCAGTGCAGAAGCTTTTCATTTTGATGTAGTCCCATTTGTTTATTTTCTCCTTAGTTTACATTGCCCTAGGAGCTGTGTCAATAAAGATATTGCTATGACATATGTCTCAAATTTGCTGCCTTATGGAATCTTCTAAGATTTTCATGGTTTCCCTCATCATTGATGTTTCTATCTCTCTCTTCCTATCCCTTCCTCTCTGAAATCAATACAATATATTTAAAATAAAAAAGGAAATATTGGTCAAATAAATAAAAATAGAAATCAAGGAGGACATAGTACAACTAATACCACATAAATATAAAGAAGAAGTAAAAACTACTATGAACACATAAACAGAAAATTGATGTTTCTATCTCTCTCTTCCTATCCCATAACTTAGAAGAAATGGATAAATTACTAGAAACATGCAATCTTGCAAGAGTAAATCATAAAAGAAAATCTGACCAGACCAACTGCTAGTAAGAAGATGAAATCAATAATTTTAAAACTCCCTATAGTCAAAAGTCCAAAACCAGATGACTTCATTGGGAATTCCACCAAACATTGAAAGAAGAATTAATCCTTTCAAAATCTTCCAAACATTAGAAGAGGAAAGAATACTTATAGTCATGTTACAATGATAGCATTACCCTGACACTAAAACAAAAAGAGAATATATAGACCAATAGTCCTGAAAACATAGATGTAAAAATTCTCAAAAAAATATTAGCAAACCATATTCAACAATACATTAAAAAGATCATACAAAATGTCCAAGTGGAACTAATTCCAGGGATGCAAATATGGTTCAACATCTACAAATTAATCAGTGTGATACACCCCATCAACAAAATATTTAAAAATTATATATATATATATGTATATGTA
>NW_006287255.1:2388795-2392718 GCF_000327345.1 Myotis davidii | reverse complement strand
CTTTAAAATCTTCTGACAAAATTCAACACCATTTTTTTATTTAAAATACTCTCAACAAAATGGGTATAAAGAGAAGGTATCTCAGTATAATAAAAGCCATATATAGCAATCCACAACTAATGTCATACTCAAAAATGGAAAGCTGAAAGCTTTTTCTTTAAGAACAGGAACAATACAAAGATGCTCAATCTTACCATCTTTATTCAGCATTGTGTAGAAGTCATAGCCACAGCAACTAGGCAAGAAAAGGAAATAAAAATGTCAACTTGCAAAGAAAGACATAAAAGTGTCACTTTTCTCAGATGACATGATAGTATGTATAGAAACCCATCAATATCTCACAAAAAATGAATAGAACAAGGTTAGTAGAGTACTGGTATATAAAAAACAATATACAGAAATCTGTTGTGTTTCTATACATAATAACAAACTATAAGAAATAGAAATTAAGAAAATGATTCTATTTACAATGGTGTCAAAAAGAATAAAAAACCTATTATTAAATTTAACCAAGGAGGTAAAACTATAAGGCATTAATGAAAGAAATTGAAAGAAAACACAAATAAATGGAAACATATTCCATGGTAATTGATTGAAAAAAAATAATACTGTTAAAATGTCCATATTGCCCATTGCAATCTATACATTTAATGCAATTCCTATAAAAATTCCAGTGGGATTTTTTTCACAGAAATAGAGAAAACAATAATAAAATGTTTATGAAACCACAAAAGACCCAGAGTATTCCAAAGTAATTTTGAGCAAAAAGAACAACCTGGAAGTATTATAGACCTTCATTTCAAACTATATTACAAAACTGTAGTAATTAAAGGAGTGGTTATAGCATAAAAACAAACATAAAGAGCAATGGAAGAGAATAGGAAGCCCAGAAATAATCTAACCCATATATGGTCAATTAACTTATGTCAAAGGAGCCAATAATATGCAATGGAAAAAGGACAAGTTATTAAATAAATGGTCTTGGGAAAACTGCACTTTACAAAACATAAAACTAGATAATGATCTTACAATTTACACACACACACACAAACACACACACACACACACTAACTCAAAATAGATTAAAGACTTGAATGCAATTCAGAACCATTAAAACCATAAAAATCCTAGAAGAATGCCCAGACAGGAAGTTCCTTGGCCACAATCTTGTACTTGATTTTCTGGATTTGAAACCAAAAAGCAAAAATAAATGGTACTACATTAAACTACAAAGCATAGCAGAGGAAATCTTCAGTAAAATGAAAGGACAATCTACCAAATGGAAGAAAATATTTGCAAATCATGTCTGTTAAGGAGTTAATATCCAAAATGTGTAAAAAACTCATACAACTCAGTACAAACCGCCCCCCCCCCAACAATCCAGTTTAAAAAAAATGGGCAGAAAAACTAAATAAACATTTTTCCAAAGAAGACATACAAATGTCCTACAGGTACATGAAAAGATGCTCAACATCACTAATATTCCATGGAATGCAAATCAGAACCACAATGAGATAACACCTCACACCTGTTACAATGGCTATACTAAAAAAGGCAGGAGATAAGAAGTGTTGGTGAGGATATGGAGAAAGGGGAACCCTTGTGCATTGTAGGTGGGTACGTAAATTGTTGCAATCACTCTGAGAAACATTTGGGAGATTATTCCAAAAATTAAAAATAGACTACCCTATGATCCAGTAATTCTATTCTGGGTATTTATCCAAAGAAAATGAAAACACTAACTTGAAATGATACAATCACCACAATGTTCACTGCTGTATTATTTATAATAGCCAAGAAAGAAAAAAATCTAAGTTTTCATCAACAAATAAATATGTATATAGAAATTGTGCCAACAAATAAAAATGTATATAGAAAATGTGCCATATATATATATACAAAATAGAATATTATTGGGCCATATAAAAGAAAAAATGTTACAATTTGTGACATGTGTGGACTTTGAAAATATTATGCTAAGTGAAATAAGTTAGAGAAAGACAAATACCATGTCATCTCACTTATATGTGTTCTCTACAAACAACAACAACAGGCTTATAGATACAGAGAACAAGTGGGTGGTTGCCAGAGGTTGGGGTTGAGGTATGGACAAAATGGATAAAGGGAATCAAAAGGTACATACTTCCAGTTTGAAAACAGTTATGGGGATATTATAGCATGGTGACTATACTTAGTAACACTTTATTGCATATTTGAAAGTTGTTAACAGTGAATTTTACCCTGGCCAGCATAGTTCAGTGGTTGAGCATCAACCCGGGAACTGGGAGGTCACTGTCTGATTCCAGCTCAGGGCACATGCCTGGTTGCAAGCTCGATCCCCAGTGTGTGGGGTGTGCAGGAGGCAGCTGATCAATGATTCTCTCTTATTACTGATGTTTCTATCTCTCTCTCCCTCTCCCTTCCTCTCTGAAATCAATAAAAAATATATATTTTAAAAAGCCATAGTGAATTTTGAAAGTTTTCTTCACAAGAAAAAATTCTGTACTAAATACATTAACAAATGATAGACTTACTGTAATGATCATTTCACATACATTGAATTCGTTTTGTTTTGAATACTCAAGTGCCTTCAGATGTCACAACCTGATGCATTTGCCTGCAGAACTGCTCCTTACCCAGACCGTGCACATGAGTCTGATTAGGGCCCTGCCCTCGGAGCACTGCTATTTCTAGGATTCGAGGTAGATCTGGACAATGAACCCACAGGGAAAACTCATAACCTACACCTTCATCTGACAGAAATGTCAGGGGCACTTGGTCTAGGACTGAAACGTAAAAATGCATGTAAACTGATAAGAATTGTTAAATGAATCTTGAGGAGTGTCTAACATCATGAGTTATAGTCTCAGCTGGAGCCGACCCTGCCGCTTTCTTAGCTTGTGTATTTGATGAACTTAAATAGCCTCACTGGGTCTGTTTCCTCAGCGGTAAAACTGGGAGAATAATCCCTACCTCCCAGGCCTGGGAAGGTTAGTGAAGAGAGTTCATGAAAAGATTAAGATCCGTGTCTGCTCCACAGAGTTAGATCAGCAAATGGAACGTACTGTTATATTTATTGGATTTAAGTGTTGGTTTAATTTTATTTGAGGAATATCAATGGATTACTTAAGGGAACACTCTGCTTTCTTTATAAAATAAGTATATGCAATAAGGTATGAGTTTAGGCTTTTATTGTCTAATATACATATACTAATTTATATAAAAGCCTAAGTGACCATAAGGATGGAACTGCTGGAATGACCAGTCACTATTATGCACATTGACCACCAGGGGGCAGACACTCAACACAGGAGCTTCCCCAGAAGCTGGGCTGATGGCTGGGGAGCAGCGGTGGTGGCAAAAGCCTCCCCTGCCTCCATGGCAGTGCTAAGGAGTGGCGAGACAAGTGGTAAGGAGCGAGCAGGCCAGGCCCGTAGGAGCGAGGGGTCCCGGATTGTGAGAGGACGCAAGCGAGGTTGAGGGACCCCTCCCCCATGCACGAATTTCGTGTATTGGGCTTCTAATATATATATATAATTTGAAATCCAAGAATAACTGGTAGGCTGGACTAGCTATAGCAGCCATATATGCCACAGAGATGAAAGAGTTGTGAACACAGACTCTGGAGCCCAAATGCCTGGATTTTAATGCTGGCTTCTCTCCTTCCTGACTTTGGCAAGTTATGTATCCTCCTTGTAATTATAATGAAAATAGAAATAATGGTTGTAATTTTCTAAGGGTTGTGAGGATTAAATAAGTTAACAAATATAATACACCACAAAGATTGCCTGTCCATAATAAACACTACATAAAGGAACCAATTATCAAAGGGTTAGTTTTAATTAACAATGGCAATACATAGACCTCAGTTTTCACTATAAATTGAATCTCCCATTACACCCCTTATTTATTTATTTATTTAT
>NW_006287255.1:2364345-2387821 GCF_000327345.1 Myotis davidii | reverse complement strand
TGACCCTCCTGCTCACTGGCTCCTGGATTTCTAAGGAGATGCTAATCTAGCCTTTGCCTGAGGCTACCCAGCAGGAGCCAGCTGTGACTCAATGCAAGTTGCCCTGCAGCCTTGGGCCAAGTGCAGTTTGTTAGGTAATTATCAGATTGCAAAGGGCCAGGCCTTTCATATGCAAAAGCCTCCATGCAAGGTTTGGGCGGTGTCCCAGAGGATTAGATGGGCGGAGTGAGCAGTTATGGCTGCTCTCACTCCCATCCCCCAGGGGCTCTGCCTTTCAGGGTCCCAGCAACCGCTGCAAGTACCTTGGAGAGAAAGCTGCCCTCGAGTTTCGACCGATGCCAGACAGTCCCTCTTCTCCCGTTTGAGTCTGGGTCCCCAGAGACTCACCTGGAACTGGAGCTCAGAGCCTGAGACTCCCTCCCGATTGAAACAGACAACTGCGCCCTCAGCCACCAGCCTGCTCCACACGCACCTCGGCACCTTTGTATTTTACTTCCACACTGCAGCTCCTCTGAGTCTCAGTATGCTTTTCTCTTTCCTTTTAGTTGTAGAATTTCCACTCAGCCAGCCTTCCTGTGGTTCTGGATGATGTCCGTTTCATCTTTTAGTTGTATTTTTTAAGTGGTTGTGCGAGGCAGCAATCACCGGTGTTTACCTATGCCGCCATCTTTACACCCCCTTTCTTAAAGTCTTATTTCCTCTTCTCGCCAAAAGTGAATTTCTCATCATATATCTGCGGTGTCCATGAGACTTTTCC
The DNA here is from genome assembly GCF_000327345.1 of Myotis davidii. NCBI lineage: Eukaryota > Metazoa > Chordata > Mammalia > Chiroptera > Vespertilionidae > Myotis > Myotis davidii. The sequence goes on along the minus strand of NW_006287255.1, from coordinate 2,387,064 downwards.
AAGTTGCTTTTCCTATAAGATCCTCCAATAATAAGGAAAAAAAGCAATCATTAATTCTTTAGACTCCCTTACCCCATCTTTCCCAATGTAAGAACATTTTTTGCATCTAAAGAAAATTTTAAAAAAGAGCAAGAGGAATAGTGGGAAAGAATAAGCAAATAAGCAGAAAATCGCCCAGTTCCAGGAACACTAGGTATTTCTGTGGGTTTGCTAGTTGTTAGGGAAGGGGCAGTGGAGGATACAGTACTATCTGTGATGGTTATTTAATCAATCATTCATTCAGCAAATATGTACAGATCACCTCCCAGAGCCTGTGGATGACAGATAAAAGCCCACTCTTTTCCCTGGAGATGCTCCAATTCTAGAGCTGGTGATTGGCTGCATTACTTCTTTACTCTCTGAGAAGTAATTAGAGATTACCACCATGGTCTCTGAGGCTTAAAGAACAGAAATTTATTTTCACATAGTTCTAGGGGAGAAGAGCCCACGATCAATATGTCAGCAGGGTTGGGTTCTTCTGAGGCCTCTCCTTGATTTATAGATGTCTGTCCTCTCTCTATGTCTATAGATGGCCTTCCCTCTACCTTCCTGTGTCCAAATTTCCTCTTCTTATAAAGACACAGTCATATTAGATTAGTGCTCATTCTAATGATCTCATTTTAACTTGACTACCTCTTTTAGGACCCTATCTATAAATAAAATAGCTTTCTGAGGTACCGGGAATTAGGACTTCAACATATGAATTTCTGGAGGACACAATTTAGGTATTCTTTAAGTGGTTGTGCGAGGCAGAGGCCCAATGCACGAAATTCGTGTAAGAGTCGGCCTTCTTTCCCTGGTGCCAGCTGCCGATACCAGTTTCCCCCTGGCCTCCGTCACCTGGGACCACAAAGGGAGGCCCCGCTCACCCACCACAGCCTGCCTGTTGGTGGCCTGGGCCTCCCTTTTTGGGGAAATCGTGGAGGGATGGCTGGACCCCTGACCAATCACATCACACCTTCCTTGTCTGGCCTGGCACCACTGGGTGTCATAGCATGGTCCCGGATGGTCATCTGGACGGTCATCTGGATGGTCATTCCCCTGTTCAGCCATTCAAGTCAATTTGCATATCATGCTTTTATTATATAGGATGATCGTATGGTAGGTAAGTATGAAAATAGAATAAGCTTATGATAATATGGGAGAAAGTAGAACCCCAAGGACCTGATGCTAGTTTCTCACATTCAGGGGCACTAGCAGGGTCCCAGGTGGTCCCCAGACTATTCTCTCCTCTGACTTATAGGACTTCCCCTACAGATATGAGAAACTGCCTGACCAGACCTTTCTGGACTGTCACCTATTGCTTTGAAAGAATGGTCCCTGCATTTATGTCTGACTTCAGAAGAGCAATGTGGCCTTACACAAATTATCCCAACTCATCTGAAGAAAGTACATAGCTCTTTGAGGGCTTTTAATCATAGGAAAAAAGGCAGGTAAAAAATCACAGTAATATAAGATCCTTAGGATGAAATTTATACCTGATCTTCATAGGAATCTAGGTGAATCTTAATTCAAACCTGTTGCTTCCTGTTCTTCCTCTAATCTTGGACATGATTTTCAACAAAGAACATTGTCACCCTTAACACAGGATTTTTGTTCTTTACAATAGGAATATAGCATAGTAGATAACTTCACTTTAAAATCTAGTTCTGTCTTATTAATATGTGACCTTGAGCATACTTCTTAAAGCCTTAGTTTTCTCTTTAGTAAAATGGTTTTAATAACAATACCTCCTGCATAGGTTTTTAGAGTGTGTGAGAGAAGTAAATGGTATAATGTATGAAAAACCATGAATATATACTTGACCCAGAGTAAACATTCAATGAATTTTATGTTCTATTTTAGTTCAGAACATACAACAAGAATTGTATGTAGGGATGAGAATGTCTCAAGAGTATGTAGTTCAAAAAATTTATTCCATATAGTGATAGAATATTTGACATGGGAAAAAGTTTATTGTTTGATGAATAGAAACTACAGAAAGTAGGAGAGGAGAGGAAACTCTTGGCTTGATGAAATATACAAAAGGTGGATGAGACTTTGAAAGGTGGAGATATCTCCCTAAGTGTGGGTGTGATAGAATCTCAAGAAGATAGGAGATTTTAATCAGTATCACAGCAGGTGATAATAGATTTCAATGATCAGGTAAAGATAGCTCTTAGGGATAATGACACACTTATTAACCCATGGACATAATGTGAACTGCATTTTTACCTAAAATAAAATGCTTGTTTTAAATACATCTCCTCTTACCTTAGGGCAGTGGTTCTCAACCTTCCTAATGCCGCAACCCTTTAATACAGTTCCTCATGTTGTGGTGAACCCCAAGCATAAAATTATTTTCGTTGCTACTTCATAACTGTAATTTTGCTACTGTAAACAATATGTAATTATATATGTGTTTTCTGATGGTCTGAGGTGACCCATGTGAAAGGGTCATTCGACCCCCAAAAGGATCGTGACCCACAGGTTGAGAACGCTGCCTTAGGGCATCTGTCAGGATCTTTTCATGAACCCAGAGCAGGGGTTGGGAGGATGAGGCATTTAGCACAATTCAGATTTGTTGTAAGGCTTGTTGATTACATGACTGTGAACCCTCAAAAGCAGAGACAGTGTCCCCATAGGATCAGAGAAAAAAATGAATGTCAGCAACATCTACTCCCCTTTTCTTTTATCTTCCCTTTATTTTCCCATTCTTATTTTTCTTTTTAAAAATGTAATCTGCTTCTCTTTATCTTTCATTAACTAATGGCCTTGTGCCAGGTGACAATATGTGGCTATGGCTTTTCCAGTTGCATTCATTGGTGCTCCCTAGAAGAAGGCTGGTATTTACCCGCTAGCTTCCCGAAGTTGGACCATGCCAGGTAATCACCTTGCCCAATTTAGATCCTGTCTTTTTTTGGAGAAGTTGCTGCCATGAGCCCCTTTGAAAAAAAAATCCATCATTCCTTATAACAAAGAGAATATTGAAGAAACATGAGCTATGCCCATGAAACAATTACAAAGAAATTCAAGTTGCTATGAAACTTGTAAAGTGCCCAAGTCCTTTTCCATTAAAAAAAAAAATGTGCTGTATACATCCGGAAAGAGATAAATTAAAGAGTCCTAAGAAAGAGCTAATAAAGGAGGTAGAATTCGTTCTGCAACCTGAAAGATTTTTAAAAAGCTCATCATCACACTAAATGATAAGAGTTAACATTTACCGTGTTTTTGGCATGTCTAAAATTGTACTCTGGACTTACTTTTAAATTGTGGAAATCACACATCTCTGTGATATATATTTTATTAGTACCTATATTTTGCAGGTGAGAAAAAGGGCTTAGAATTGCCAGCCTGTCCACTGCCACCCAGCTTGTAAATGGAGGAGCAGGTGCTTGATCTTAGGCCCTTTGATTCCAAAAGAGCTGGTACTAACCCCTCTTTGTTCTCCTTGCAGGTGGTTTATTTGCTACTCAGATATGCCAACTCAGTAGTCCCTAATGCCACGTCTTTATAAAGCAACAGCAACCAAAACAAAACCGCGGATACACCTTAGCCTGTAATCTGAATGTTAAGTCTCGTTCTTCCTTGAGAGCATTGTTAGAAAGAGTGGCTCTGTGATATGGATTGGAATTTTGTATTTTGCCTTTAGTTCACTTTAATCTCAATCACCCCGAATAAGAAGTAACTGTCAAAGGTTTTTGAATTATTTATGCCAGTGATGAGTTTCTTCAAGATTCTTCTATTTATTTAGGGAAGTCCTGTAAGGGGTAGGATGTTACAAAAAAGGGGAGACATGGTGAGAGGCTAGACATGGTCCCTACTCACAGAGACTTCACAGCCTAGTGGGAGAGCAGACACATTAACATGAATAAATGACAACGGAGCATACTAAGTACCGTTAATACAAGTTGCTAGATTTTCTTTCTTCAGCTTCTTTCAGAAATAAAACTAATATCTTTACTTTGGCTCTGACTTGGAATAAATCTTACTGTGACTTCTGGGACAGTGAAAGCTCTGTTGAGAAACTAATAAGTTCAGCCAAAATTCTCAGCAGTGTGCTTGATGAGAAATAACAGATTTTGAGAAGAAAAGGGGTAAAGCAGTTCAGCTTATTAAAGCTTGATCCAAATATTCAGACAAAAATTCAGACTCTGGTTATCTAAATAAGCAGGAGGAGACAGTTAAAAAATTAGCATAAGTTAAATAATGAAACATTCATTACTAGACAATTGAATTACTGGAATTCTTGGCATAAACACATTTCCATGTCCTATGCTATTTTACTGTTTCTAATATAAGGAATTCATGTATAATTCAAAGGGGTATTTTAATTAGAATATCAGTTTTTTCAAACATACATAAATAATAAAACATAAGCAAGGGTGTCTTTAAAGCATCGTTGTATGTCTAATGAAATGTGACATTTTAGAATGAGTTTTCAGAAGTTCCGATATATTAATGTACTTTGAATTTTATAGAGAAAAAATGTCTGAGTTATTTTTTTAAGGTTTTGATACTATATTCAGTATTCTTGCAAACTATAGGTAAAGCAAATGACTGTTCAAATATTTGACAAGGAGTTTATGAAGAAAAATATGAATGATATAAAATACAGAACATAATATAATGAAAAGCCACAGCAAATACTTTCTGTTTTATACACTCATATTTCTCAATTTCTATAGCTATCCTCTAAGATAGTATGCAATATTGGGAGACAGATGACTTGAGGAGACACAGTGAAAGGAATATTCATTATTGGCATCGCTAGCAGAGCAGGGAAATCTACAGATCAGAGCAGACAAGGAATGACGTTCTGTGCTGTGTCCCACAGGCTTCCATTCACAATTCGCTTCATGATTTGTAGGTGAGCTTCATTCAGCCTGCGTGTTTCCCTCTAATGATGGGAACCAGAAGGACCAATACGACATGCTCTCTGAACTCCAAGGGCTTTGGATTTTGCCTTTACTAGCTTTGGGATTTTGGACAACCATTTTAATCCTTCTTTTGTAAAATGAGAAAAATGATGTATATTTTATGTCAATGATGTTGGACAAAATTGGATGATTTTTACCATCACATGATTTCCCCGTACTGTACCAGTTACTCAAGTCCCTTGCCTTTGCTCAGTGCTTTCAACTTTCACTCCAGAACAAATCTTGTCTCTGTTTACTTTTCTTCATCTTCCCTGACACCCACTAGATCAGGAATTCTAAATCTTGACAGTATTGATATTTGGAGCCAGAACTACCTTCATAATTTGCAGGGCTCAGTGCAAAATGAAAAACGTGGAGTCCATTGTTCAAAATGAAGGAACAATGTAACATGAAAGATTAAGTGTCTTTACTTTAAGTATAAAACCTTTTCCTTCTGCTGTCTCTCTCTTTTTTCTCATGGTGGCAATTTTCTAGTTAATGTCTTTCTAGTAAAGAAAAATTAAAATGTAAAATTATTAGCATGAACTTTGCCATACACCTTTGTATTATACAGTGCCAGTTTAAATGCAAATATAAGAATATTTAACTCATCTGAGGAATCATTGAAATTACACAGTTACTCTTTCACAGCCTGTGCATGCATATGTATTTTGTTCTTATCAGAACAATGGAAATGCTGCAAAAAACTATCCCATCTACTTTTATTTCACTTCTTGATATGTACACAATCTAAATTCATTCTGAATAAGAAGAAGACATGCCTATTGCTCATACTTCCTGGACCTGCAGCATGCTTTATTGTCCCAATGGACTTCACTCACAAATCAAAATCCAAGACAAAATTATTCAGAATTTCAAGGCAGCAGCAGCAGCAGCAGCAGAATAATAAATCTAGTGTGGCTACCTTCTGAGTGTGGGCTGGGACCATGAAATTGCACAGGTCATCACCCACAAAGTTGTTCCTGTTTATATGGGATAACTCTGTTCGTAGGGGCTGTTCTATCCACTGTAGGATGTTGACCAGCAGCCTTGGCCTCTACCCATTAGGTGCTAGTAGCAACCTTCCCTTTCCAACTCATGATCATCAAACATGTCTCCTCAGGGCAATGCCCTGCCCACCCACTGAGAACACTGCTCTAGATCACATAACCTTTGTCTCCTGCTCCTAACAAGGCCCCTAGCTCTCCAGAATTTCATCTCACACTTCATCCACTACATACCAGATTGATCTTTAAAATGGTTTTGTAATTTTCTCCTTTAAAACACTCCAGAATCCCACCATCACCTATCTCACACGAACATACACAGATATCCATCTCCACATCTATACTAAAATGAAAACTTCTTACCCTGGCTCAAAAATCCCTTTGAAATCTTTTCCCTAACTGTCTGTCTTTCTCAATATATTTCTTTCCTCTTGCCTTTTCACTCTGCCCCATCAGCTTTTTTTTTAATGCATCTCAACGTGCCAAACTCACACATGTAGCAAGACATTGTATTAGCTTTTGCCTATGCCAGAATGCTCTCCACTGATCTCTGCATAGCTGAAATCTCCCTGGGTTTTGGAATTTAAAATTTATTTCCTCAAAGTGACCTTTCTTGACCATCAAAATAATTTTCTATCCAGTAGTTTCTACTGTATCATTGCATATTTATTTTCTGTATAACTCTTACCTTGTTATTGTTTTCTTGCTTAATTACTTGACAGTTGTCCATCTTTATTCCCCACTAAATAAATTTCCATAAGAACAGAAACCTATCTAATTGTTGTTCTCATACCCCCAATGCATAGGTATGTGTCTGGCACAGAGCAAGTGCTCAAGAAATAGTTGTTGGATGTCTTTGGGATAAAAGCACATGCCTGTTACATACTAGTCGTTGAAAATATAAAAGGTTAAAAGGTCATAATGTCTGTTTTCTTTCCTTTCACATAACAATTGTTTTAGACTCGCCACTTTTTTTTTAAATTTACTGTGTGGCATTGGTTAATAAAATTATACAGGTTTCATGTGTACAATTCTACAGCACGTCATCAGTGTAGTGTATTGTGTGTTCACGACCCCGAGTCAATTTTCTTCCATCACCCCTCAGTCCCCCTTTATCCTCTTTTAACTCCATGACCCCCTTTCACTCCGGTTACCAGCATACTGTTGTCTGCGTTTATGAGTCTGTTTCTATTTTGTTCATTAAATTCCACATATGAGAAAAATCATATGGTAGTTGTTTTTCTCTGACTGGCTTATTTCACTTAGCATAATATAGTCCAGGTCCATCCATGCTGTTTCAAAAGATACAATTTCCTTTTTTCCCCCATCAAATAGTATTCCATTCTGTAAATGTACCACAGGCTTTTTTTTATCCACTCATTGACTGTTGAGCACTTGTGCTGCATCCAAATCTTGACGATTGTCAATAATGCTGCCATAAATATAAGGGTGCATATATTCTTTAGAATTAGCGTTTCAGGTCTGTTCATTTATATTCCTAGAAGTGAAATTTCTGGGTCACAAGGCAGTTATATTTTTAATTTTTTGATGTAACTCCATACTGTTTTCCACAGTAGCTGCACCGATCTTCATTCCTGCCACCAGTGCATGAGTACTCCCTTTTCTCCACATCCTCACCAACACTTATTGTTTGTGGATTTATTTGATGATAGCCATTCTGGCAGGTGTGAGATGATAACTCATTATGGCTTTAATTTGCATTTCTTTGATGATTAGTGATGTTGGTTGATCATCTTTTCATATATCTATTGACCATCTGTATGTCCTCTTTGGAGAAGTGTGGATTCAGGTCCTTTGCCCATTTTTTAATCGGATTGTTTGGGGGTTTTTTCATGTTTATTTGTTTGAATTATTTATAAATTTGAATACTAACTTCTTATCAGATGTATCATTGGCAAATATGTTCTCAAATTCAGGAGTGCCTTTTCATTTTGTTAGTGGTTTCCTTTGATGTGCAAAAGTGTTTTAAGAGGAATCATGTTACCTGATATCAAACTATACTATAGTAATCAAAACAGCATGGCATAAAAACAGACATATACCAATGGAGCAGAATAGAGAGCCCAGAAATAAACCCCCATGTTTATGGTCAATTAATATTTGACAAAGGAGGCAAGAACATACAATGGGGTCAAGATTGTTTATTCAATAAACATTGTTGGGAAAATTGTACTGATACATTAAGAAAATGAAACTAGACCAACCTCTTACACCATAAAAAAGAATAAACTAAAAATGGATTGAAGTTTTAAATGTTAGACTCAAAACCATAAAATCCTAGAAGAAAACAGAGGCAGTAAAATCTCAGACATTTATCATAGCAATATCTTCTCTGCTATATCTCCTCAGGCAAGGGAAACAAAAGGCTAAATAAACAGGAGGCTCACCACTTTGATATTTTAATGCAGCCCATCTCAGAGTCCCTTTTTAATCAATAGATTATGATAATCACTCTTCACGTTTTATTTTATTTATTTATTTATTTATTTATTTATTTATTTATTTATACAGAGAGGAAGGGAGAGGGATAGAGAGTTAGAAACATCAATGAGAGAGAAACACCAATCAGCTGCCTCCTGCACACCCTCTTCTGGGGATGTGCCCACAACCAAGGTACATGCCCTTGACCTGGGACCCTTCAGTCCGCAGACTGATGCTCTATCCACTGAGCCAAACCAGGCAGGGCTTCACATGTTTTATTAAATCCTTTGAGAGCTATGTTGTCTCACCTTTTTTCTGTGATAGATCTTGGCAACAGGAAGCTACTCTGCTGGGTTCCCAACACTAATTTCAAGGTTTCAGACTCTACTGGAACTCAGCTAAAGTTTGTGCCATGACAGGCATTGCTGTTGCTATTGTGTTGTAAAAAGCCTGCCACAATAGCAGCAAAAAAAAACTGAGATCAGAATTCGGGGTCAAATTCTTGACTTTGCCACGCACTAACCATTATCATTTGAACTAGCTGCTTCTCTGGCTTTCACCCTTTTCATCTTTAAACATGGGTTAAGGTCTTTAAAATCTTCCATGTTCTAAAAACTGTAGCATTTAGAAAACCTCCGAGTACTGTTTTAGAATCATAAAATTTGCGAATTTATCAGAAAAAGGCTATGGTAGGTAAACAATAGGAAATAATCTCTGGTAATATATTTGTTTTAGAAAATCCATTAGGTTTGGTGCATAATCTTCTTTAAAATTGAACTTTTGGAAACTCAGAAAGCTTATATTGAAATTAAAACATTAATTAAAATATGTCAGGCATGCCAGAGTAAAAGCAAAGTAATTGAGTTTAAAAATCATCTCCTTTTAAATGATCATGTTATTAGGAAAGGCTATTTGGAAAGGACCAGTCTTGCTAAAGAAAACTCAAAAAAATTAGACAAATAAAACCTTCTCTCTATTGTGTAGTTCTCCATTTGTGTGTGTGTGTGTGTGTGGAGGGGAAGATGGAGGGGAGTGTGTATACAAATGTATTCCTTCAACCCTTGATGAAGACAAGATGTAGTGCTTGCCCTTGGCCAAATTGTGGTTGCCATTCATCTTGGTGACACACTGTCAATTCTCTATCACCCCAATCTACCTTTCATTCAGCCACCATCAATTCCAACTTGACGGAAAAGATTTATAGTTGTCAGGAGCCAAGCAGCCTCTTGAAGGTGTTTCAGGGCCTTCGCTATCATATAAATAGGGGCTGAGGAGGACAGGAGGAGGTTGTTGGCATTACTTGGAAAGTTTCCTTCTGCTTTGCTTCCTCCCATTCCCCTCACCTGTGCAGTGGGTTCTGCTACCATCACCCCTCTCAGTCTATGGCTTTTTCATACCCCACAGTGGACTTCTGTGGAGTCCAACAAACACCTATGGTTATCCTTTGCGATATCCCTCCACTCTGCCTTCTTGGTCATAGACGTAACTAACTACTGATTGAGGATTATATAGGGTGTCCCCCAGAAATGTATGCACAGACTTTGAATAATTCTAAAAGCAGTGTTTATTAAAATACATTTTATTTTCACTATCAGCTGTTAAAGTGCGTATACGTTTTTTTTGGGGGACCAGTATAAAGGGCCAACACTGCCCCTCGTTACTGTGCATTCCATTTGCCAAGGCTCTCTGATATTTATCTTCTTAGATTCACGGCTTTAGAGTTGGACAGCATTTTAGAGATCATTTTTCTAAGGCCTTACACACTGCAGACATTCTCTTTATCATATCTCCAAAAGACAATCTATCTCACAGTTTCTGCTTGAACCACACTCGGTGACAGGGAACTCACTCATTCTTTAGGCAGTTCAGTCTACTGTTAGACACATCTAATTGGTAAAAAGTAGCTGCTGATCTTGACTCACATTAGACTTGCCTCTGACTTCCATTCACAGGTTTCAGATCTATCTCATCTGAAGCAACACAGGATAAGATTATGTTTCCCCTAGGCATGTTCTCCTAAATCAGGGGTTCAAAACTCATAATATGCAGCTTGAATGAAATTTATAATTTCACTTTGGTTTTTACAACGATGCCCCTACTCCATTTTTTAAAGTTTGCTGGACTTATTTTTCTTTAATTATCATTATATGTGTCTATAGATATTAACTCATTTGCTGCTCATAGTAACTCTATAAAATAGCTCATCATTTTATTACTACTCCATTTTTAATGGTCAAAACACTGAGGAATCCAAACCCAGGTGAACTGGCTTTAGAGTTCATGTTGTCCTTCGTTAGGATGTTGTGCTGCACCCTTTAAAATATTAACTTCTATAGGCTAGTCAGGACTTTTGCTTTCCCTTAAAACCTGAGATATTTTAGTTATACTGAGATCACAGTCCCATAAGGCAAACATATCTACAGAAAATGAGGGCCAGTCTCCACATTTAGACAAGAAAATGGGCTGTTTAGCTTGCCTTCAATTTTATTTTATTTTAGTTTTTTAAAATATAGTTTTATTGATTTCAGAGAGGAAGGGAGAGGGAGAAAAAGATTGAAACATCAATAATGAGAGAGAATCATTGGTCAGCTGCCTCCTGCACACCCCACACTGGGGACTGAGTCCGCATGCACCCTGACTGGAATTGAACCATGATCTCCTGGTTCATAGGTCAATGCTCAACCACTGAGCCATACCAGCAGGGCTTGCCTTGATTTTAAATCATTATTTTGTATTTCCTAGCCTACCCATGTGTTGATGCTTCCTGACTATGTCCTCTAAGTATTTATGACATTCAAGCAAATTATATATTTTCTGTGTTAAATATATTTTCTTCAACAATTGTTTGCAGGTTCAGAATTTAAAGTGGATGAAGAGAGATAGTAGGAAAATTTATATAGACCAAGAGGTTTAGGGAAGCCCACATGTACATTCCTTTTCTGTTCATATATAAATAGTCTTGAAGAGAAAATAAAAGTTGACCTGATGATAAAACAATTTATAAAAGTCATAGTATGTGTAAGAAATTATGGCAGTATAGAATTAAGAATATTTGAATGCATTGAAATGATTTGAGATTTCATGGAGAACATGGCACTGTGAATATGATGAAGATTACTGATCAGATTTTCCACCCCATATAGGAGGTGTGTATGATTTTACTGTGTTGAATGGATATTTTTGGCATTGAAAATGCAGGTGGGAAGAGCAAAAAGTGCCTTTTAAAATGTTAGATGAAGAAATGATTAACTCATATGTAAAATCAACCTATCAAACACAAGTATGATGTAAATATTTACAAGGTGACTACAAAGTGTAAGGGAGGGATGATTAAACCTTTCCTTATTTAAATAGACAACTTTCAGAATGATGCATTTTAAAACAGAAGAGGTCAATGGGGGAAAAGGGAAATATATGCAATAATTTGAACAATAAGGATTAAAAAAACACATACAACTTTAGCCTTAAAAACCCATTAGAATTTTGTCTGAATAATTCTAGAAAAAAAATGAATATTGGTATACTATGTATCTATGTGTAAAACTGCTTTCACATGTCCTTCTTTCTTTGATGCATACGATAAGCGCTTGGGTAGGTAGAGTAAGACCATCAATACCCTCATTTTGCTCTGGGTTTTGCTTTATTCTCTTTTTAAAAACCCTTTTCCTAATGACCACAGTATTGCCAGGTATACAAAACATTCCAAGTCTCTGAATTCTGACTCTTGAAGTTCTTCCAGATCCAGCTTTCTTACTGCTTACTCTGAACCTTCAATGCTGACATGGATGCCCCTCATTTCTCAGACCCACTTAGCCGCATATATTTTATTCATTTCTTTATCTAGCCCATCTAAATGGAAGTTCTGGTTTTGGACTGTGTGCATTGGCTCCCCCCGTTCATTTAGTTGGGACAGTAAACTCAGTCTATACGTATTTCCTACTATCCTGGGCTCAAGGCTCAAGGCCCAAAGCCTCAGGCCCATTTTAACAAGGTAAGAGATCAGACATTGTAAAAGAAAACCAAACAAGGTCGGAGACTGGGCCATGAGCAGTACTGTTACCTGTAGCCCAATCACTTAACTAATCTAATGGGAGTTTTGCTAACCTAATGGGAATTCTGTGACATTTAAATTAAATTGGTAGATTTAAGGTATGTAGAATTGCCTGAGCCTGATCCAAAAAATCGTCATCATCATCATTATCATTAACAAAAACCATTCTCATTACTATTATGATTATTATTAGCTAACCTGAGGCCCAGTGCATGTGTGTATCTGCAAGTATTTCTGTCCTGTCTCCCCACCTCTATTAGCTCATGTGTATCTCTGACCCAAGTTGAACATTTAAGGATAAAACATTACAATTGCAACAACTAACTGGCCATAGTGGAAGGAACAGGTTTTACCAGAAAGAGGCATTATTCTTTTTCCCAGGAGTTAGTGGCCATTTGGGAAATAAGTTTTTTATATCCTTTGTGTGTGAAAGATGATCCAAATAGTAGATGACTTTATAGATAAACTTGTATTACTTTTTTCTACATTTGTCATTTTTCCTACCTCTTCTCTAAGCATTTAACCAAAGGTCACATTAATTGACTGACCACTTAACCACAGGATAGGCCAGCTTGTGCGCAAAAGGTTTTAGAAGATGTAGTCTCTGGCCTCAAGGGACTCACTATTTAGCAATAATTAATGTTTTTGTAATTTCACCAGTTTTCTGTTCAATAAACTGTATGCTCTTATTACTATTATTATTATCATCTCACAGATATCCTTTTTTCCCATTAACACTCCATTATAACCCTATCTGACCAATTTATATAAACTCTTACAACTATTTAACTCAGCAGCCTGAGAGGACTATTAGGAGTTGGAAAGAATGAAAACTGGTATCTGTACACATACACTGTACCTTTTCTCTCACCAAAAAAGCAAACAGTTTGCACAATTCTTAAATAATTTCAAAGTGCAAACGGGAAAGCTGAAACTATAGTGAGAAAAATAAATAAACATGATTCCAAATATTGTAACATGTGGCCTTCGCGGGAGGGGGCATGGATGTCTATGTGGTACCGAAACAGTTGACAGGAAAAAAGGCAAAACCGAAAATGTAATTTAGACTTGATTTCAGAGCTAAGTAACTCAAGCGGAGTTTACAGCATTTTAAGTAAAAGGCTGTAGATGCAGGGACCACGGCCTTCTTTGACAGGAGTCTGCTGTGCTTCTCCTGGGGCCTGTGGACACTGGGACCTTCTGAGTTCGGCAGGAGAGAGCATGCTCATAACCTTGAGAGCTTAGGGCTAATAAAGAGGAAGATTCTTGTATGTAATGGGATTTCAGGATTTTAGTAACCCCGGTTTAGATGACAAATGCCACTGAATAAAGTATTTTATGGCAACATATAATATGAGAGATTATACTTATTCCCTGAGGAGGTTTTTACCTCCATTTTACCTACTTTTAGGATCTGTACTGAATAAGTGAAGTAGTTGAAGCCATGAAACTTGCTTCCTCCCCAACACTAAGGGGAAAATGTTGGATAAATCTACATAGAGCTGAGCAGCTCAGCTTATGTGTTAATCATTGCTTTGTGCTGCTCACAAAACAACCATCAAATTTGGCCCAAGACAAAATAAAGAATACTGCCTCATTAACAAATTTGGCAGTGTTTTAATCACATTTTCATTCTATTTTCATATTCAAGACTTCAAAGAAGCTTAAAAATATTAATTAATGAAGCCGGTTGCAGCACGCCAAGGAGCGGTAGCCGCACTGTAATTGGCAAGCATTATCTAGGAGGGCAGAGTTTAGTGTTAATGCAGGGACTCCATATACAAAGAAACACGCCAGATGAGATTAATGAAAACCTTCTCTTAAAAAGAAATGAGTTTCTCACTAAAAGGGGGAAAATCTACAGTGTAATTTGTTGTTTGAATTTTAAGTGCTATAGTCAGCATTAAGCACTTAAAATTGAGCATTAAGGACCATTCCAAAGACTGAATTTTCAGTGACCACAATTATACAATACAGAAAGAAAGTATACAAAACTTATTCAAAAAATAAAATTTTATTCATTTACTTGTAAAAGTAAAAGATGTAGTGATATGAATGACACAAGTCAATTTCAAAACCAAATGCAATGCAAATGTTATGGGATTGTATGCATTCAGAACGAAAAAAACAGATGAAAGTGAGAAACTCAGAAACTCTGATTTCTCAAAGCGGATTTAGGCAAACGACCAGGCTTGAGCAGAAATTTGCACTGACAGCTCTCTGCAGGTCATTCTTTGTTTTGTGATGTTGGTCTGACTGCCATTCTGACACAGGTTTAATTTAGTTCACCTTAGTTTTACTTTCCAGCTGATGATCTGTATTGGAAATAGAGCTTATATTACCTGTATAGTTTGTGGATGATTCATGTGTCTGTATTCATAGACTTAAAGATCCTAGAAAATAATTTATTTTGACTTCAAAATTAAATCAGAAACTTTAATATACAGGAGAATGGGAGACCCATTTTACTGTTGATGACTGTTAACATGCCTCACACACATATCTGGCATTTGACTGGAGTAATGGGAGAAATTGCCCTTAATATTTAGCAGATATCTTGTCTCCAATATCTAGAAGAAGTTTATGCTTCTTTTCATGACATCCATTGCATTTGGAGTCCAAAAAATCATTATGCTTTGGCATATTTGCTCTAATTGATTATACTGGATCTTCTTTGAGCCATTTGGGTAGGTTATCTGTCATCTATCTGTCTCTCTATCCATCTCTCTACCTATCTATACTAATAAAAGGGTAATATGGCAATTAAATATTCTAGTAGGGGTCATTGTTTCTTTGCTGAGCCCTTCACCACAGAGCCTGTAGGCTTGCACCATATCTAAGTCTCCATCAATCTGGCTTACAATATTTACCCTGACTCAGTGATTCCCTGAGATCCTTCCCCATCCAACTTTTGGGCCCACTGGAGCTGTTTCCAGTAGTTTTCCACATAAATGGTGTCTCTTGCCTCAGGCTTTTGGTTTTCCTAAAATCTCTCAAATAAGCAACATCTGGCCTCTGCATGCCTCTTGTTAAGTGGCCCCAGGCCCAGAACTACTAGCAGCCAGCCTTAGTTTGCAGCTTGGCTCTCCTGGGCACCTCTAAGTCCAGCAAAAGTAGCAGCCATGTACAGATTGCTTTGTAGCTCAGGCCATGTGACCCCAGGCAAGGCACAGACACCAGCTGATATTAGCCTGCACTTTCCAGGAAGCCTGAGAGCCAGTGCACCAGTAGACAGCTTCAAACCGTGCCACATTACAACTCTACCAACTCCATGAGTGACACACTCAAATGTGGCCTCAATAAGCATCCAAAGTCCCAATGGAAGCATGTCCTAGATCATAGGGTAAGCTCCTGCACCTAAGCTCCTCCACTGTAGTTTCAGTTAGTCCTCACAGATGATCATCCTGGGGGTCGATCCTTCCCAGTGACATCAACAGCAGTCAAGGCTCAAATACAAAAGAACAATGCACAGTGCCCAGCTTCAGTGACATGGGGTGCTGTGCCACTGAACCTTACAAAACAACTACTACATAAGGCCACTCTACCAAGACTAAGAGATGAAGCAGCTCTACTTAATACATAGAAACAGACAGAGGAAAGTAGCCAAAATGAGGAGATGAAGAAACACGTCCCAAATGAAAACAAACAAACAAACAAAAAAACCCAGAAGAAATATGAAGAAAAATTACTAAATGAGGTGGAGGCAAGCAAACTACTAGATACAGAGTTAAAAACAATGGTTATAATGATGCACAAGCATCTTAGTGACAACTTCAGCAGCATGAAAGACATGGAAATCATTTAAAAAGTCTGAAATGAAGAATATACTAACTAAAAAGGAAGAATAAAATACAGGGAATCAACAGTAGAGTAGATGGAGCAGAGAGTCAAATCAGCAGTTTGGAATATAAGAAAACAAACAAAATAATACCCAATCAGAACAGCAAAAAGAAAAATAGATCCCCCAAAAAATGAGTATAATAAGAGTAGATGGAGCAGAGAGTCAAATCAGCAGTTCGGAATATAAGAAAACAAACAAAAAAAATACACAATCAGAACAGCAAAAAGAAAAATAGATTCCAAAAAAAATGAGTATAATGTAAGGAGCCTGTGGGAAATTTTAAGTGTACTAACATTTGAATCATGGAGGTGCTGGAAGGAGAAGAAAGAGAGCAAGAAATTGAAAATCTATTTTAAAAAATAATGACAGAAAACTTCCCTAACCTGGTGAAGAAAATAAACGTATAGGAGGTCCAGGAAGCACAAAGCATCCCAAACAAGATGAACTCATAGAGGCCCACACCAAGCCACATTATAATTAAAATGCCAAAAATAAATACAGAGAATCTTAAAAGAGGCAAGAGCCTGGCCAGGTAGCTCAGTTGATTAGAGCATCGTTCCGATAAACCAGTGTTGTGGGTTTGATCCCCAGTCAGGGTACATACAAGAAGCAACCAATGAATGCATAAAAGAAACTATGCAGGCCAGAATGATTGGCATGAAATGTTCAAAGTGATGAAAAGCAAGGACTTACAACCAAGATTACTCTACCCAGCAAAGCTGCTACCATTTAGAATCAGAGGACAGATCAAGGGCTTTCCAGACAAGAAAAAGCTAAAGGAGTTAATCACCACCAAACCAGTTTTACAAGAGATGTTAAAGGATCTCCTTTAAGAAGAAGAAAAAGATAAAATATATAAATAATAAACTGTCATTAAAAAAAAGAACAAAAGCTGTAACCCCTTGAAGCATGCTATATAGTTCTTGTAGGCCCTGTGAGTAATAAACTTTATTTCAGTTAAAAAAAAAATCTTACCATTTGCTACAGCATGGATGGACCTAGAGCATATTATGCTAAGTAAAATAAGTCAGTCAGAAAAAGACAAATACCATACTATTTCACTTACATGCGGAATCTAAAGAACAATATAAATGAATAAGCAAAAGAGAAGCAGACTCATAGGTACTGGGAATAGACTGGTGGTTGGCAGAGAGGAGTGTTGGGGAACTGAGTGGAAAAGGTGAAGAGATTGAGAAGTACAGATTGGTAGTTACAAAATAGTCATGGGGATATAAAGTACACTATAGGGAATATACCAATTATATTGTAGTAACTATGTGTCATGCCAGTTGTGTATTGGAAATGTCTGGGGGAACAGTTTTAAAGTATATGAATGTCTAACCATTATGCTATATACCTGAAACTAATACAAAATAATATTGAATGTAAACTATAATTGGAAAAAAAATAATTTAAAAATTAAAAAAATAAAAATAAATAAAAATATATAAATAAGTACCAGCTATATTTTTTCACAAAAGATTTGGATTCATTTATAAAAATGCATATAAAGAATTAAAATAAACAATAGAATAAATGCCTACAATAAGAGAAAAAGAAAAATATCTAACAATCAAGATCAGGAAAAATATGAATATAATCAAAAGCCAACTAAAATAAGAAGATATAAACTTATTTAAACGTGTCAAATCCACACAGTTGCTATAGTTTACTTTCTTAATGAGTGAAACTACAAGAGAAGAATAAGCCAATCCAAATATCCTCTTTAAGTGAACAAAATGAAATAGCTATTGTTCTAGTTAATAACTTTTATCTGGGCTGTTCAGTTCTAAAATCCTAAATTTTATTTCATATCATTTTCTGGGACTAGGAAGACAAGTTCTTATCTTTCAAACTCTAAGTGGAAAAAAAATGCAGGCTCAGAAAAATGAGATGACAGACTCTGAATCATGCAATTACTTACTGGAAGTTAGTGATTGAGACCAAGTTTATTGGTTTCAAGTATACTTTTTCTAATGTCCTACTTTCTTCCCTTCCTTGAGGATGAGATGAGGAACACACACATTGTCTGGGTTTGAGGATCCTGATTTTGCTTCCCAAAGCTCAAGCGATACAGTGATGGGCAGGTCACTAGAGCTTGTGCTTCTACAGAGAGTGGTGGTGCAACAGGTGTTTATTGATTGATTAAATAGTTTCCCTCCTATAGCAATCATAATTTTTAGTACTAATTAGCAGGGTGAGATACCACAAAAGGACATCATTCTTCCCATGAGCAGTTAGACTTTTATTCTCAATGACCTGGGAGTAAATATGAATAAATATATTGTCCATTATTTAAACATGTTCATTTCAGTTCATTTGGCCATGACTTTGTTTATTTTTCTTGGACTGTTTTCAATGAATTAATAAAATCCTTTTTTATTCTCTTGAGCAATGATAGTATATTCCTTTGAGCAGTATTTTGAAGCAAAATAAAAAATTGATATGTATCTACAATGCTAATCCTGATATTATAAAGCAATTGATCATCAAACGATGACTTAAGTTATTCCCAAGTCAGTCTGATCCTACCTGGGCTCAGAATAAGGTCTCAGATGGCCTCACTCACAGGTTTGGCGTGTGTTTCGGGTAATGGGAGCAATGGGACCCCATTCCCAAACACGTCTGTATATACAACATTTGATAATGGGAATGATTAGGATTACTGTGGGGATTTTTGGTGGGTTTTTTGTTTTGTTTGTTTATTTTTTGTAGCCTTCTGCTTCATTTCAGGTGTGTGTGTTTTTTATTACCTTGTAAAATACAAATGTGTTATCCAATTAACTTGGCTTTTTCCCCATTACTACTTTAAAGATGCATTATAAATCAAATGGATAAGAATGCATTGAGGAGGTGTTATATTTAGAGCACTGCAGTAGATGATAGGGGAGGTTAAAAAGGGGCCCCTACATGACTCAATTAGTCTAAACTAGGGTGGTCTCCCTGACCAGATCAATGTCTTAACAGGTAGGAAAGGTTTTATAAGAGAGAAACGCTACACTGCTATTTTTTTTTTTTCAGAACTGGAAGATCATTGCTTAGAGAAGGGGCAAAGCAACATTATGTTGATAAACCAGTTCTACAAATTCTGGACTGCTGTGAAAGGCAGGGCGAGGCTGGGGTCAGCAAAAAATAAATGCCCTACCTGTGGCCTCCCCTTCACTCTTATATTTCTCAAACATTTAACATTTAATGCCCATGAGAAGAAACTGGTTTTCTATTAGAATATCTTTATCTTGCTCGGTGGTGTTGCTCAGTGGATTGAAAGTGGTCTCATGCACCAAGAGGTCCCAGGTTTGATGTCCAATCAAGGCATATGCCCAGGTTGCAGGCATGGAGAAGGCAGCTGGATCCATAATTCTATCTCTTTTTTTCCTCTCTCTCTAACATCAATAAAACATATTTAAAAAAATATATTTATCAAAATATGAGGGATTTATATGCTCATCCAGTGAAACATGACCATTTAATTTATTGAGTTTGCCTTCATTGCATTCTTTTTTCATTGCTCATAAATTGATAGTGTTCATCACTGATACTCTACATGATGTCTAAACATCGAAATCCTTTATAAAATGGAGGCAGTATGAAAATGCATTCAGAAGTATAGCTTAAATAAAAACTATGGAATCCACGTGGTGACTTAGTACATAGAATAGAGATTTGATCCCCCTAGTTGTAATCTGAGTTTTCCACTAGCTACTTGGTCACACGGGCAAATTACTTAGCATTTGTCAGCATCAAATTCCTCATCTAATGACTACGTAATGAAAAATAGGGATAAGAATTCCAACCTCAAAGCATTGACATAAGAATTATTAAAAATGATGTGTAAAATATATTTTAACATATTTTTTTAGTGCTTAATAATTAGAACTATTATATATGACAATGTCCTGGCCATTGTAAACTTTGATTTCTTTTGTCTATGAATTTAATGAAATTATTTTTGCTTGTGGGAGAGAGACATAAAATATTTCTACAAGAATATATACTTTTACTTTTAAAACTACATTTTATGTGAAAATCGTCAGGAAAATGTATTTTTAATATCAGGATAAATATATTCCTGAGGCTATTCTTGAGTTTAGACTCCTACCTTCAATTTTTTAAGACCCTATTAGTCTAAAGAAGTTCTTGGTTTACAACAAAATGAAGAGAGAGGTATAGAGATTGCCCCTACAGTCCCACCCCCTCCATGTACAAGACCTTCCCTATTATCAACATCACTCACCAAAGGGTATATATTTCCCAAGGATGAACTTACATTGACACATCATAATCACCCTAAGTTTATACTTTATCGTAGGGTTCACTATCAGTGTTGTATATTTAATGGGTTTTGACAAATTTATAATGATATATATATTCATCATTATACTGATGGATATTATAAAATATTATCAGTATATCATACAGTGTACTTTCCCTGCCCTAAAAAAAAATTCTCTGTATGGGTTCCCCCTATTCATCTCACCCTCTTTTACTCCTGGAATCCACTAATCTTTTTATTGACTCCACAATTTTGCATTTTCTATAAGGTCTTATAGTTAAAATCATGCAATGTGTAGCCTTTTGCTTTCTTTAACATGGACATCCACGTGCAGACTTTTGTGGACATAAATTTTTTAAAACTCCTTTGTGTAAATACCAAGAAGCACAATTATTGGATTGCATGGTAAGACTGTGTATAGTATTGCAAAAATCCACAAAATTGCTTTCCACAGTAGCTGTACAATTTCACATTCTCAGCAGTAAAGTGTGAGAGTTCCCTGTGTGCTATACCCTCATCAGCATTTGATACTGTCAGTCTTCCAGATTTGGGCAATTCTAATAGGTGTAGAGTGATATCTCTACAGTGCTGTCTTGGTGTATATTTCCTGATGACTTAGGCTATGGAGCATATTTTCACATGTTTATTTGCCATCTGTATATCTTCTTTTTTGAGGTATCTTTCAAGGTCTTCGGTCCATTTTTTTAAACTGGATTGTTAGTTTTCTTATTGTTGAGTTTTAAAGATATTTTATATTTTGGATAATAGTCCTGTATCACATGTGTTTTTGAAAATATTCTCTCCCAGTCTGTGGCTTGTCTTCTCATTCTTAGAGATTATCTTTCACAGAGCAGAGTTGTGGGGTATTTTTTCCATAATTTTAATGAAATTCAGCTTATCAAGTATTTCTTTCATGGTTAGTGTCTTGTGTTGCATCATCATACTAAGGTTGACTACATTTTTTTCCAATGTCATCTTCTAAGAATTTTGTAGTTTTGTGTTTTACACTTAGGTCTGCTATCCATTTTGAGTTACCTTTTATTAAAGTCTGTGACGAGGCTTATTCTTTTGCATGTGGATGTCCAGTTGCTCCAGCATCATTAGTTGAAGAGACTCTCTGCTCTATTATACTGCCTTTTCTCCTTTGTCAAAGATCAGTTGACTGTATTTAGGTGGGTCTACTTCTGGACTCTCTTCTGCTCCATTGATCTGTCTATTCTCTTACTAATACCACACTTTCTTGATTACTGTAGCTGAACAGTAACTCTTGAAGTCAGATAGTGTCAGTCCTCTAACTTCATTCTTTTCCTTAAACCTACCTTCAATTTTAACTCTTTCTCACATCTCATGAATAGAAAAGCAACTCATCATACCCATCCTTTTTTTCCCCAAAATAACACTAGTAGTTTTACTGTTTCTAAGCTGTTTTTGTTACTTTAATGATAAAGTAACAAATTTGAATCTCAGTTTTACCACTTACCATAATATATTTTTATTAATAAATATTTTTTCTGGGAGTGATCATAAAAGTATTAAAAACATAGGCTGAGATATACATATGACATATATGGTAGTGTTTGTTCTTTCCTTAACATTTCAAATATTTTATTTATTCCAATTATTAAAAGTCTGTATGCATATATTTTGCTTACATGTATAAACACTCCTCCCTCAGAAACCTTGTAACTACTCCCTTTCACTGGGCATCACAAATTCTTCAGTCATGTGGCCATATGTATTGACAAGCAATACAGGGTTAGGGAAAATGTAGGTTTAGACTAGTTTGCATGGAAAATAATACAATCCTATCTAATAAAAGAGAAACATGGTAATTAGCCATACATCTGTTACCCTTCCCATTGGCTAATCAGAGATATATGCAAATTAACTGCCAGCCAAGATGGTGGCCGGCAGCCAGGCAGCTTGAAGTGAACATGAGGCTCGCTTGCTTCAGTGACAGAGGACTCCAACGTTCCCCGCCTGCCGCTGCCGGCCTCTGAGCTTGCAGCTAAGCAACTATGTTGCAATTATAGAACCTAAACAAACCCTAGATTCCTGCTTTTCAGCAGCTGAGGCCTCAAGCTGTAGCTGAGCCTCAGAGCTAAAGTTGGCTCTCAGCTCCAGTGACAGCCCTAGAAGGTAAATAAATCACAACATAAAAAAAAATA
>NW_006287255.1:2362920-2364051 GCF_000327345.1 Myotis davidii | reverse complement strand
GTGATGTGGCAGAGCCATAACCTCCCCATTGGCCCTGCTCTGAGTGTGACAGGGGCGGCGCCCCAACCCCCTGATCAGCCCTGCTCTGTGTGTGACAGGGGGCGGTTCCCCAACTCCCCTATCGGCCCTACTCTGTGAGTGACAGGGGGGAGCTCCTCAACTCCCTGATCGGGCCTGCTCTGTATGTGACAGGGGGGAGCTACCTTTTACTGTTTCTAAGCTGTTTTTGTTACTTTAATGATAAAGTAACCCAACCCCCTGATTGGCCCTGCTCTTTGCGTGACAGGGGGTGGTGCCGCAACCCCCGAATCGGCCCTACCCTGAGCGTGACTGAGGGTGGCATCACAACCTCCTGATCCACCCTGCTCTGTGCATGACAGGGGGCAGCGCCCCAACTCCGCAATCGGCCCTGCTATGAGCCCGACCAGGGGCTGCACCTAGGGATTGGGCCTGCCCTCTGCCACCCGGGAGCAGGCCTAAGCCAGCAGTTCATTATCTCCCGAGGGGTCCCAGACTGTGAGAGGGCACAGGCCAGGCTAAGGGACCCCCCTCCCCACCGAGTGCACAAATTTTTGTGCACCGGGCCTCTAGTAATTAATAAATTACAATACAAAATAAAGTCTGTGTTCTGCGTACTCGCAGCTGCAAACCTACATTTGTTCTACCATGTGTATATTATTCTATTGCACATAATCCTGAGCTGTTCTACTAAATGCTTTCTCATCAGCTTCCCCCCTCTCCTCCTCACACTTATTTCCTCCAACCTGGCATTCCCTGGATTGATCACTCTCTCTCATGCTCTTCCCATTAGTGTGGGTTATTTATTTTATTTGTCTTTAGCTTCCATCTATAGTAGTCTCTCTTTCTCTTGCTCCTTATCAACTTCTTTTTTTCTCTCTCTTCATTGTTTCCACCCATTCCTCAAATCTCTCCGAGCACCCAGATTCTCGAGGCCCTCCCTTACTTACGTGCTTTGAACTTTTGGTGTCTTCGGCAATGACTGGTGCCCATGAACACTTTGGATGTTGGGATTTCTGGTTTAAGGAGATTTATTGTACAATTATATATAAATGAATTTGTTCAAGTGATTGGGTTGGTGACTCAGTGAAGACTAAAATTTAGGTTACTCAT
>NW_006287255.1:2361665-2362877 GCF_000327345.1 Myotis davidii | reverse complement strand
ATAAACTTAATTCTAAAAAAATCTGCTCTGGGATTATGTCCTCCTAGAACATATTTGTCTTTCCCAGGGCACCATTTGGATTGAAATATGGATGTTTTGCTAGTTTCCTAGTTTTATAACAATCCCATTAATTTAAAACTTCTTAAGAGCAAGGTTAATGTCTTATACTGAGAAGACCCCACAAAGCCTTAAAGTTTGTTTCATCATCTATCAGTACTTGTACCATCATGAGCAGCAGGCTGCTCACCTCCTCTAAAGTGGAAATCATTCATTTGTAAGATGGTGACTTTGTATGCACTTCAGAGAGGCTTCTAAGGATCACAGCATCAAAATTAGGGGGCTACCATACATGTGACCACCTTTCCTACTTCACCATCTGGAAAAACGATTGGCTGACATATTAAAGGCATAGGTATTGGAGTCAGGGAAAGTTTGGGTATGAGCATTAGCTCATGGGACATTCTAGCAGTCTGATCTTACATGTTTCACTTGTATCATGTGACCTCTTTATAGAAAATGAGTATCATAAGAGTTGTCTCTCTATTATAAGACATCAATGTCAGTGTTCAGCACAGAGTGACATCCTCTGATTCTCCTTTTGATCACAATTTTCCAACACAGAGTAAAACACACCAATGTGTTAATTGATTGGTCCCTATATCTTTGAATGCATCAATAAAAATATTAATTAGGTCATTGAACTGTAGTAGGACAAAGAAAAAGAAGATACATTTAATAAAGATGTTGACACAAAGTGACAACTTTCAAAAAAGTTCATGTGTCTGCATAATGATTAAGATTAAAGAAAGTTTTACTTTGAAAACCAAGCGTGGTAATGCAGAGAACATAATAGATGATCAAAGAAGTTCTACTTAAGGGTTTAAAATTGAAATTGGCTTGTAGATGAAACTTGAAGTTCATTTTGAGAGTGATTTATGCTTGGATTCAAGTCCTTAAGATGGAAATCAAAGAACATTAACTTCCCTTCCTAAATAATGTGTTATTTGTTTATATATATTAAAGCATTATCTAATCTAATAAAAGACAAAAATGGTAATTGGCGTATGACCAATACCCTTTTCATTGGCTAATCAGGGCTATATGCAAATTAACTGCCAACTAAGATTGGCAGTTAACTGCCAGCAAGATGGCGGTTAATTTGCATATGTAGGCACAATGCAGGGAGGCGAAAGGGTAAGCAGGAAGAAGCCC
>NW_006287255.1:2341045-2360570 GCF_000327345.1 Myotis davidii | reverse complement strand
GTACAGAAATGAACATATAGATCAATTGAATAAAACAAAGTCTATATATAGAATCAAATGTATAAAAATCTAGTATGTGATTAAGGCAGTATCTCAAATCACTGTGTGAGGCATCTATAATAATAAAAGCATAAAATGCTAATTAGACCGGACATCTTTCTGGATGTCCTTCCAGTGACCTTCCAGAAGAAGCTGGGTTTAAAAGCATAAAATGCTAATTAGACCAGACATCTTTCTGGATGTCCTTCCAGGGACCTTCCAGAAGAAGCTGGGTCCCCGGTGCCAGAGGGAAGCCAGCCAGTGCCAGCAGCTGGGGGAACGAAGGCCTCCTCTTGCATGAATTTTATGCATTGGGCCTCTAGTGTTCTAATAATTCATTAACCAAATAAATGGAGGTTGGAGCTAACTGAGGCACTGATAAAGCACTTCCACGTAAAAATAACATTTTTAAAATATGTTTTTATTGAATTTAGAGAGAGAGGAAGGGGAAAGGGGAAGAGAAATCTCAATGTGAGAGAGAAACATTGATTGATTGAGTTCTGCACACACCCCAACCAGGGATTGAACCCACAATCTGGGTATGTGCCCTGACCGGGAATGGAACCTGTGATCCCTTGGTTCACAGAATGACACTCAGCCAAGTAAGCCACAGTGGCAGAGTAAAACAACAAAATTTCAATTTCTCCTATTTATTGAGTATATGCTATGTAAGAACACTGTCTCAAGGCACAATATGGACCCTACTCAAGTAAACATACCAACCTACATCTGATACTTGTTCTTAGCTGCCAGTAGTTCTGGAGAATTATATCCTGATGAAAGATGCTACCTTGTAACATCAAAACAGATTTTTTTAAAAAGAGACAGAAGAAAAAATAAATCCTAGACAAATTCCAAGACTCCCAGAAGTGCCCACTTCAACCAATTCTGTAGAAAGAATATCATATCAGTGAGAGTGTTAGGCAGCGAAGTATCCAAGTCACTGTGTGATGATGAGGCAAGCTGAGCATGGAAAGAGCCAAGAGTCACAGGTGGAAGGCATTTTATTGGCATGTCGAAGTAGAAATTCAAGGGGGAAAAGGCACCGGAGGGTCACAGAATAAGCCTCGTTACAAAATGTGTGACAAATGCTGTTTGCCACATGGAGTTAATGTGCAATTAAAAACCTAATTCTGGCTCTCCTCACCGCTTGGGGCTATTACAAATTTGATATGGCACACAGGTGTTAAGCACCTTAGAAATGTTAAACATCCGATAGATGGAAAGGTTTATTATTAAAAATTAAGCTTAACTGCAGCGAGAAATGCCACAAGTAGACAGAACTATAGAGGGTTATCTTCAAGTATGTGCTTATGGGGAATGAACCAAATATGAAACAGAAGTTTTAATTGTGCTCACACATAAAGCCATTGCCACCAGCAGCGCTTTTATCTAGAGGAGTGTAATCAGTCATTTGCAAACAATTTCATATCACTGCAAGAAATCCATGTGACCTTATTGAAGAGGCATTTGCAGCATCTTTAAATGTGTTTTTTCCTGGTGGATGATTAAATGGGTTGCTAATCTTATTTTGTTATGAGTGATTGGAGGACGTGGAGTCACAATTATAATTTAGAAGAGAGGAAATCTGCACTTTTCTCTCACTGTCACATGATATGTCAAATAATGATTGACACCCGAGTCCTTCTTACAGAAGGTGCCCTCCGCTGAGGATGTCTGTCTGTATGTATGTAGAAATAACTCATGCCTTTTGTCTGGACATAGTATCAGTTCTCCATGAGGCAGAATCCGTAGCCTCCTTTAGGACCAGAACCCCCTAATGTCTCTGGGATTTGGAAGCTAATTACCCCACCAAGAAGATCATAGGTGGTTAGAAAACTTTCTCCACAACCAATGTCTTAAAACTTCATAATAAATTAACAAATAGTCACTAGACACTATCTTTGCTAAGTACTATGGACTTGACACCACCAAGGGTGAATCTCAAGGATTTTATCAGCTGGTAAGGGAGATGATACATATATATACATATATATATATATATATATATATATCAGGATTTTAAAATAATATTTTGTATTAACCATCTGCCCCTGACACCCCTTTCAATGTTCCCAGTACCCTAAAACCCTGTCCTGACCTCCATAACAAGGTAGCCAATTAGACTTACTACATCAGTTACCTTGAAGGGGACCTTCCACTGAGCTGAAACAGCGGTGAAATCAATGCTTATCAGACAGGGGTGTTTTCTCCAAGAAGAAAGAAAAGGCAAGTGAAACTCCTGGCTCTTATGTTCAAATGATATGATCCACTGAGTTGTTAACCAAAACTTTAAAAAGAAAAGGGAAAAATCTACGATCCAATTTATCTCCCAACCAGTACTAGACAAAGGGTCCACAGGCTGGGTGAGAGAATGAGGCCGAGGACACACAGACTGGAACGGAGTCCATAAAGACAGCCTCTGAGCCCCGCACCACGGGCTCAGGCAGCAGCCAGCCCAGAGCCAGCGGAGCTGTCCAGCTTTTTGAGAATCTCATGTCTTTTTTATTATTATTACTTTTTACAAAGAGGAAGGGAGAGGGATAGTTGGAAAGACCGATGATACCGGAATCGAACCTGGGACCCTTCAGTCCGCAGGCCAACACTCTATCCACTGAGCCAAACTGGTCAGGGCAAGAATCTCATGTCTTTATGCAGGCAGACCTGTTCATTGCCTGAGAAAAGGAGTCAAATAAACTGTTCTTGTCATTTGATAAAAACTGCCAACCAACTGCAGCATGCAGCTCTTAAATCACTGCGATTGCTCATAGCCCCACCCCCCATCACCATATCCTTCCCATGTGGACAAGGCTCCTTTCCAAAACACAGGACTGAAAGAAGATAGAGCAAAGACAATGGCAGTGATGGGAAGGAATAAATTCCTACAACTAGGGAAGATGCAATTTAGCAGAACTAACTAAAAATCTTCCACTGAGCTAAGGCAGGGGGCATGAGTATTAAGTGTATTCCACAGAACACCAATATACTACAAGATCAAACAGTCCTTATTATTTTAAAATTATAAATTCCATCTGAAATTCAGAGAGAAGGCAGGGGTGGGAAGGTGGGTGGGGAGAGATTAACCAGGGAACATATATGCATATTTGCATAGCCCATGGACACAGACAATAATGTGAAGGCTGGGAGGGGTGAGTTGGTGTGGGGGAAGGGGATCATTGGGGGAAAAAAGGGATATCTGTAATACTTTTAACAATAAAGATAAATGTTTTAAAAATATAAATTTCAGTGTTAAACAACCTTTCAAACACTTGATATTCTAAATAACTTCTTGAATGTTCCAAGAAATATATACTGATGAAAAAGTACAATTTCCTGGAGAGAAAGGAAGATGGCTGCATAATTAAATTCCTATACTTGCCGCCCCCCACAACCACATCAAAATTACAACTAAAATACAGAACCACTGGAAATATGGCTGAATGGAAGTACTACAACCAGAGAATGAAAGAAGAAAGCACATTGAGACCTGCAGGAAGTGCAGAGACACAGACTGGGCTGGTCTAGCACCCATGTGGGACACTTTTTTATTTGGGAGGCAGATTGTTTCTGTGGAGGCTGACGAGGGGCAAGGGGTCTCAGCCCCACATCAGACCCCCAGCCCAGGGTCCCAGAGCTAGGAAAAGAAGTCCCTATGGGCAATAGGAACTAAGGGCTGTAAAAACCATGTGGATTGGGGCTCAGTGACACTGAGGCTGTAGGAGACCAAGCTGTTCCTCTTAAAAGGCTGGCACTATGAATTGAACTTACAAGGCCCTGCTTCCCCTGAGTGCCAGTGCCAGGGTGAGGCCCTGGGGAACCCAGACACATACAAGGATTGCCTGGCATCAGGGCAGGAACTTGGGGGCAGCTTTTTCCCAGGTGGAGGTACTCATAGGGATGATTCTTCCTATGCTGGGAACTCCCTAGTCTCAGGACTGCTGGCAGCCATTTCTGTTTGCTCCACTCTAGTGATTCCCTAAGACCCCGCCTCATCCAATTCACAACCCCACCCAAGCTGTGTGCAGCTGTTTTGCACATAAATGGCCTGCCTTGCTCAGGCTAAAGCCTCTCAACAAGCTATAGCTGGGGATCCCCAAATCTATCAATAAAAGGCTAAAGACCAAGCACCAGCACCAGCCTGCCTTGCTTCATAGCTGGGTCTCATCTGGGCACTTCCAAACCTGATACAAAGAGGAGAAATCTTCATATCACTCTGTAGCTCCTGCTGGGTGGCCCCAGGCTATAGCTGACTTTGCAACTCCCTGGAGACCCAAGAGCCAGTGTACCCAGTGGTCAGTGTCAGACCATACCAGTTTACAACTCTGCACATCCATAAGCTACACACTCAAAGGGCAGACTCAGTGAGCACCAAAGCCCCATGAAGCAAGTACTGCTCCATAGGGGTGTCTCCAGCACAACATCTCTCCCACTGTAGTCACAGCTGGTCCTCACAGCCAATTGGTCTGGAGGTCAATTCCTTCCAGTGACACCAACAGCAATCAAGTCTCAACCACAACAAGCCTGTGCTGACAGCCCACAAAGGGGTACACCTAGAGCTCCCAGCTCAGGTGATTGGGGAGGCTGAGCTACTGGGCCCTATAGAACACCTACTACACAAGGGTACTCTACCAACTCAAGGAGACATAGCAACTCTACCCAATACATAGAAATAAACACAGGGAAGCAGTCAAAATATGGAGACAAAGAAACATGTCACAAATGAAAGAAAAGAAGAAAAAAAACTACGGGATGTAGAGTTCAAAACCATGGTTATAAGGTTACTCAAAAATCTTCTAGAAACCTCCAAAAAATGGAAAAGGACCAGTCAAAAATTAAGCATACACTGACTGAAATAAAGAATAATATACAGAGATTCAACAGTAGAGTAGAGGATTCTGAGAATCAAGTCAATGATTTGAAATATAAGGAAGCAAAAAACACCCAGCAGAAGAGCAAAAAGAAAAAAAGAATCTAAAAATATGCAGATAGTATAAGGAGCCTCTGGGACAACATTCACATTATGGGGCTGTCAAAGAAGAGAGAGAGAAAGATATTGAAAACCAATTTGAAGAAATAATGACAGAAAACTTCCCCTACCTGGTGAAAGAAATTGACTTACAAGTCCAGGAAGCACAGAGAGTCCCAAACAAGAGGAACCCAAAAAGGACCACACCAAGACACATCACAATTAAAATGCCAAGGGCTAAAGACAAAGAGAGAATCTTAAAAGCAGCAAGAGAAAAGCAGTAGTGATGAATAGGGAAAACCTACAACCAAGATTACTCTACTCAGCAAAGCTATCATTTAGAATTGAAGGTCAGATAAAGATCTTCACAGACAAGAAAAAGCTAAAGGAGTTCATCACCACTAAACCAGTATTATATTAAATGTGGAAGGGTATTCTTTAAGAAGAGGAAGAAGAAGAAAAATAGAAAGATAAAAAATATGAACAACAAAATGGCATCAAATGCATACCTATCAACAATTTAATCTAAAAATCAAAATGAATGAATGAGGAATATATTGAACAGAATGAACTGGTGAATAAAATAGAACAGATGCATGGAAATGGAACAGACTGATAATTCTCAGAGGGAAGTGGGTGGGGGGAGGCAGGAAGAGTTTAAACAAAGATATGCATTTATGCATTACCTATGGACACAGTCAATAGGGTTTTAAAGGCTTGGGGCAGGGCTGAAACTGGTTGGGGGGGGCGTGGGAGGTATAAACAGGGACATCTGTAATAGTCTCAACATTAAAGATTTAAAAAATTAATTAATTTTTTAAAAAGTACAATTTCCTGGAGTTAAATAATCAGAATTTTTTTCAAAAGACATCAGTCTCATAGTATACTAATGCTTCATGTATGCATTTTGCATACCATGCATTCATCATTATATATATTAAACATGTACTATGAGTTAAATATGATTCTAAATAATAAACAGGAAAGCAATATGAGCCTTAACAGAGATTCAGATCAAATGCTATGGTGCTCCAAAAGGAAAGAAATCTAATTCCAACTAAGGTAGAAGGGGGGGAATTTCAGGGACATGGCATTTAGTCATGATCTTTTAAATCAGGCAGCTTGGATATTTGGTGGTGGGGGCAGAGAAAAGTTTTGCTAGGATGGGGAAACAGGGAACGATACACAGCCATGATATAGAGAAAGAGGAAGAGGAAGTAGCTTCTCTTGGCTGCAAAATGGGAAACTCAGATAGATAAACAGAGTTATCAATGTAAAAGAGGATGGTTGGGACAAAATCTGCAGATATGATTTCTAGAATAAGAAGATTAAACTTTATTTTGTGGAAATAATAACAACCCACTTCAGGTTTATAAGCAAATTAAAGTTTGAACTTCATTTCATCAGATTAGCATGTTCAAGATAAAATATTATCATATTGTGTTCATGGTGATACACAGCCCTCCAGTTAAAATTGTGAAATAGAAAAAAAAAGGGTTTTTTTGGCATTGCCCTTTGCCCCTTCTCTGTACAACCTCACCAGGGTTAAGTCTAGTTCTACTCCTGACCAGATACTAATTTAGCTCCCTTCCTCCTAAGAATCTCCCCTCATTCTCCTTCTCCATGGTATCTATCATTTTCCTCATATCTCTCTGCTATTCTCTCCACATGTCTCCACTCCTCGGTTATTCCACATACTACAA
The DNA here is from genome assembly GCF_000327345.1 of Myotis davidii. NCBI lineage: Eukaryota > Metazoa > Chordata > Mammalia > Chiroptera > Vespertilionidae > Myotis > Myotis davidii. The sequence goes on along the minus strand of NW_006287255.1, from coordinate 2,353,862 downwards.
AGTCCCATGAGAAAAAGTGTCTACTAGTAGCTGATGCACTTTATGCAATAATAGTTGATATTTACATAATGAGTGATGATCTTTTTCAATTTTTTTGCCATATATTTATTTTACACTTGTAGGACCTCCATGAAGTATTTAATAAACTTTCCATTGGGCAGATGAAGAAGGTAAAAAGTCCAAGCACTTTACACAGCATAGTGCAGGGATTCCAGCCATGCCTGCCAGACCACAAAAGCTGTGCACACTTTTATTTCTCTGCTAGAGACAATGTTGCTTAACCCTTAAGTAACTCTAGAAGAACAACAAAGTTTAAAGGAGGTTGACAATCTAAATTTAGCCTTACCAAAACTCATAGGCCATCAAATATTGACCTATTCCCTTCATGCAAAATGCTACTCTGCTTAATAACTTTGGGATTAGCTAAATCTAAACCCATCGTGGTGATCTTTATTCACTGAAAAAGGTTAAATGTCCTTTTTTTTCTGTCTAAAGGATATTTATGAAGTACATGTATCAAAGCAGTAGCATAATAACTAGAGTATTTACTTTTCAGATTAAAATTTACCAACACAGGTAATTTTTCTTAACAATTGTTTAACAGATACTTTGATACTGATTTTCTAAGGTTAGAAAAAAATGACTTAATAAGAAGTGAACCAAGTCTAAAATATAATCATAATTTAGCAGAATCAAATCCTATATAATAAAAGGCTAATATGCAAATCAACCAAATGGCAGAATGACCAGTCGCTATGATACACACTGACCACCAGGGGGCAGACACTCAAAGCAGGGGCTGCCCCCTGGTGGTCAGTGTGCTCCCACGGGGGTTGTGCTGCTCAGCCAGAAGCCAGGCTCACGGCTGGCGAGAGGGCACAGGCTGGGCTGAGGGCCGCCCCCCCTCCACCCACAGTGCATGAATGCCATGCACCGGGCCTCTAGTTAATAATAAACATGTGGTTACATATATTACTTTTAAAACCACAAAATGAGTAAGTAATACTATGTAAGTATAGAAAAGTCCATGGTTTATGGCAAGATAAATTAAATATAAAAAAGGATTAATGTGCTGCCCACTAAGTAGAGTTAAAAACCCAGTTGTTGCTTATTGCACTTACTAGAAATATGACCATTAGGACAGTTACTTAAGCACTGTACCTCAGATTCCTAATCTACAGAAGATGGTAATGATTTCTACTTCATGTAGTTGTTGAGAAGGTAAAACTGGCTAATAATTATTTTTAAAGGTTAGGAAGTGCTTAACACAGAGTACAAGCCACCTAAGTATTATCTACTATCATTTTACTGAAGAACCTGACAATGAGAGATATGAGTATTTAGCATGTTGGTTGGAAATAAAATAATAAAGTGTGTATGCCAAAATAACAAATGTGCAAAATCCACAATCAATGAGGCATTGCACAAATATGGCTGGCCCTAGTCCTGAGGAAAGAGGCCCTGTGGTCATAAACAGAAACTCATAAAGTCTCTCTCTCTTCTTCATGGGCATATGGTAGGATTTCATTGCTCGGCCTAATTGCATTCAGGTGAGGCCAGTTGATAAGTTTGGGGCAATGGAATCTGAACAAGAGATATGTAGGCCATTTCAAAAGGGAATTTCAAACTGTTCCACCAGACCCCTGATGGTCTTTCTCATCCTTCATATGCCAAAGGGTCGACCAGGATCACTAGCATTGGACAGATAGGAGCCAGTGGACGCTATGGCCCCTGAAGATTGTGAATGCATAGCACCATTCCTCAGCCTGACATCCAAAATGTTGGATTGTGTAAAAAACAATGAATATTTATTATTTTAAGCCACTCAGATTTAGGTTCTTTTTGTTTTGTTTTTTTGGTGTGTTTTTTTTGTCAGTTACAGTAGGAGTGAGCCTGTAAGAGATAAAATAGTGGGAAATTATTCAAACAAGAGTTAGGGCACTTCTGTCCAAACTATACTTCTGACATTTACTAGCTGTGTCACCTCAGGTAATTGATTTAATCTCTTTGAGTTTCCTTTTCTTTGCTGTAAAACTCCCATCATAAAAGTTGTAAGAGTTAAAGAGTATAGCTCTAGAGCTTGAAAAAGAGCAAGGACTCTGCAAATGACAGTGAAATCTAAATTCAATGAGGTATTCAATTCCTAACACAGCACTTGGATGTCTATACTATGTAGAACAGTTGGGTAAATCATGTCTTAAAACAATAATACAACTGTTTTGTTTGAAGGAGGTTTTAGTTTTCAATAGCAAGCTTCATGTTGGTTTTGCATAGATGTAGCTCTGAAACTATGTTTTTTTAGATGCATGGTATTGACATTCCGAAGAAAAGAACAAGGCTTTATTTTCCTCTTCAGGTCTCTGCAACAATTTGCCCACTATCGCTACTCTAATAAAGTAGCCTGCATTTAATATGCACAACAACTGCAGGTCATTAATTCTCTAAGTCTCTCCTAAATCAATCTTCTGGATGTGGGCTAGAATCTTAATGTTTTGGTAGTTGGGAATCTCATCTAATTTATTACATGGAGAGAGGTATGACACAGGAAAAATGCATATTAACTTTTTAGATGAATATTTTTTCTTCTTTCAGAATTTTTTTTCAAAACAGTTATGAACAGATATCTACCGAAGGAAGATTATACAACTAATTGTCATTTATTTTCTAGAGTAAGCTAAACAGTGGTAAAGGCAAGTTTAGTTTTTTTATTATTATTTTAAACTTTTAATTGGGAAATAAAATATTCAACCAGAAAAAAAGCATTAAATATTGATATAAAACTTAACAGTTTGCATCTAAATATACTATTGTGTAACTATCACATCAAACAAGAAATACAACAGTGCTAGACCCTCAGAAGTTCTTTATGTGTCTACTCCAGTTAAAGAGAATCGTTGAGAGAGAATCATTGATCCGCTGGGGTTTGAGCCTGCAACCCAGGCATGTGCCCTGACCAGGAATTGAATCTTGTGACCTCCAGGCCATAGGTCGATGCTCAACATACTTGCCAACACTTTCTATACTTTGTGTTTTTTATTATAAGCATCTTAGAGAGTGTGAAATGATATGTTATCATGGTTTTATATGAACGTTTCTAATAACTAATTGTGTTGAACATATTTTCATGGACATAGTGACCATTTGTATATCTTTGCTAAAGAAATATCTAGGCTGTCACTTTGCAATCTCATATCATCAACTCTTTAGTTAGATTAATTTTTCAGTATCGTATCCTTTTGATGATGTTCTAAATAGAATTATTTTTTATTTTTTTATTTTAGTGGAAATATATATGATCATTTCTATATTGATGATGTATCTTGCAACCTTGTTAAACTTGCTTATTAATTCTAAGTTTTTAATGGATTTTTTAGGGTTTTCTCTATATAAGACTATGATATCTGTAGGACAATGTTTATATCTTTCTTTCCTGTCTGAATGTCTTTTATTTTATTTTCTTGCCATATTGACCTCATTAGATCCTCAAACACAATCTTGAACAGAAGTAGTGAAAGGGAACATTGTTGTCTTATTTCTGATGTTAATGGAAAGGCATTCTATCCTAGAAAGTACTAAAAGACCTAAATTTAGACACATAAACATACCATCAGGAAACACCTAAGGAAATAAAGCACCATGAACAAGAGTCAACAGATACAACAACCTACAGAATCCAAAGCACAGACTGCAGAAACTACATATACTAGAACTTCACAGTAATCATCCAGTGCTGAAATAAAATACATATTCTTAAAGAATTTGAAGGATATGCTAATGATGTTATGATTTTGGTGGGCCCTAGGCACTTACTTTTGCCCTTCTTCCACATAGGTGTATATAAACACACACATACACATATACACATATCAATTTATGTTTTATAACTGTGCTTACATAAAGAAAAATATATTAATAATTTAAATCAATTTTTTTTCAAATTAAAAGTCCTCTATTATTTTCTGTTTGTAAAGTAAAACATTTTTATAGGTCTCTAAAAGTGTCATTGAGTAGGCACTATGCCAACATCTAATGGATAATCTGGAGGAAGCAACGGGAATCTATCAACAGCCACATTTAGAAAATAAAACAAATAGAACTTCTAGATTTTAAAACCTTTAATTATAAAATTAAGAATCTTAATAGAGAGTCTAATACAAATCAGACACAATTGAATAAAGTATTACTAAATAGAGATGGAGATTTTTAAAATATCTAAAATACAACAAAGAAAGAGTAAATAAAAACAAGGAAATATGAACAAGAAATTAAGAGACATGGAGGAAGAGTGAGAATGTCTAATATACATCTAAATAAAGTTCCAAAAGGATAGACCAGCATGAATAGGGCTAGACAATAGCTGATAATTTTTCAGAATGAATGAAAAAAAAAATCCTGCTATTGAGGAATGTCAGTGAATCCCTAGGATGAACTAGAAGTCCTCAAGACAGAGAGAATATTTTCAAAACAAATGGCCGGTTGAATCTCTTACAATAAAAAACTAATTAATTAAAAACTGAAAGGGAATAATGTCCTTTGTATCCTCAGGGACCCTAAACAGATAGGTAAACTGCCCAAAAGTACAAGTCAGTAACCTGTTGGTCAGCTAAGTGAATAACCCGTCATATTTAAAGAGTCAATGTGGCACAATTTGTTGGGTAATCATCAGTGGATGATAACCAGGGGCTGGGCATTATCTAAGGGAGTATCAATGACTGTCTTTAGAGAAAAGAAAACATACCAACTATGATTTATTCCTATGAAAACTGAGATGATTTATTTTGCCAGGTTTCTCTGCAATATTTTCAGTGTCTATTTAAATTTCAATGTTTAATAGCTGAGTCATGGTATTTTTCTTGGCCCTGGTAGTTTCAATATATTTTCATTTGTTGGGTGTTTTGGATGGTGCAAAGCTTTATTTTGCTTAAAACATCTCTTCATAGTTACCAAAGCCTCTGAGTAAATTGTCTGCCTTTGATTCTAGAATTAAAATTTTCTTGTTATTCTTAGTGGAGAACATCTGCTTTGAGTCTCAGCCTTCTTTATCCTTTTGTCAATCACTAAGGCTGCAAAAAGGCGAATTTTCTTTCCTTGAAAATTGATAATTTCACAGATCCTCTTGCATTTTAGTATGCATTTATCTATTTATAGAATTGTAGGTTTGGAAGAGACCTCAGGAATAATTTAGTTTAGCCTTCTCATTTTACATTTGTTAAAATGAACAACGAGGCCATTTGTTCAAGATTGCCTAGTATTTCAAGGGCATATCCAAACTTAAAATACATGTTTTATTCCCAACCTAATAATATTTTCACTGTATTTTTATTTTTTTACTGGTAAATTTGTAGGCATTGGTCATTCATTTTGCACTTGGAAGTGTGCTATATGGTATGAGATACAAAATAAAATGCTGGATGGGGCAAAAGTAGGGTTACAATCATTCATATGGAAAATAATAAAAGCATTCATAAATAAATAATAATACAGTAATACACTGTGTTTTATGTACTCACAACTGTAAAACTGCTTTTGTCTCACCGTGTGTGTGTGTGTGTGTGTGTGTGTGTCTGTATCCTTCAATTAGGAAATCCAAAAAACCTTTGTGCTTAGGAAATGGCTAAAAATGGACTCCAAAATGTATTCCTTAAAATACAACGGCTCATGCTCAAAAATACTATTGGAAATATGGTACTTAAACTTTAATAAGTTTTTCAACTTTGTTTAATTTTTCTAAGGTAATTTTTTCGAAGGTAACCTAGAGAATCATTTATTTTCTTCTTATCTCCTTGAAGGGAAGCAGATCTTTGAAGAAGTTATAGCTCTTTCTTATTCTTTAACATGCAAATGTGACTACTATCTGGACTATAAACAAATATATATATATCAATGAGTAAATATTAAGCTCTTATAAATCAAATATAGTGCCTAATATGTTCTTTTCATTTCTTCAAATGACTAGTATGGGTCTAAGCACATGCTCTATGTCAAATAAAAATTTAATATCAAAAGTTCCCTTTGTCCTCCATTGATAAAAAAATCCTCACTTTTGAATTGAAAGTTTTACGTTATCTACTTCATTTGAATTTATATTTTTAAAAATTGTCTTGTATGCCCTTTCAGTTTCAAAGTTACAAGTAATAACCTCCAAGAGCACATGCAATTTGTTTTTAAATGATTTTCTGTGCATAGATCCAATGAATTCATTTACTCATCTATTCTGTTCTTCAATAGAAATTTACGGAATACCTACTCGCTGCCAGGCATAGAACTTAACACTAAGAATAAAACATAAAAGACACAAAGAAGGTCTTTGTTCTCCTATATCAGAGTGCGGAGGACAAATAGTAAGCAGGCAATACATAGAAGAATTGAACCATCATTGTGAAGGTTATAAACTGAGTATCATGATGAATAATAAAAGAATGGTGAGCAGCTTTAGGCAGAATGTTCAGAAAAAGTCCTTTCTAGACCAGTGACATTAACCTGAGGCCCAAATGCTGAGAAGACAGCCATACCAGAGCTTGTACCAGAAGCAGCAGAGGGAATGCCAATCCCACAGGCCCTGTGTGGGAACTCAACTTAGTGGTGAAGAAACGGAGAGGCAGCTAGGCTTGGTGGGGCATGTTAAGTAAGTAGGTTTAACGTTATTCTTCTGCAGCGGGAAGCCTCTGAAGTGTTGACAATGCCATTCATGTTTATATAAATGAAGCTTGCTGCTTTGTGGAGAATGGATGGGAGGAGGCAGTGAGCAAGCAAGAAGAAGACTTGGGAGAAACCTCAGTAGGTTGGTGATGGCTTGAGCAGGTGGGGCTGGAGGTCAATTCAATCACAATGGCCAATGATGCAATCAGCCATGCCTATGCAATCAAGCCTCTACAAACACCCAGAGGACCGGGTTTGGAAATCTGGGTTGGTGAACAAGTCGAGATGGAGAGAGAGTGATGCATTCAGAGAGCATGGAAGCTCCATGCCCTTTCTCTATGCTCTGCCCTGTGCATCTCTTCTATCGTGCTGGTCCTGAGTTATGTCCTTTCATAATAATCTGGCAAGCTAGGAAGTAGAGCATTTCTCTGAGTTCTGTGAGCCACACTAGCATAGTAATCGAACCTAAGGCGGGAGTCTTGGGAACCAAGCTTACAGTCAGTCAGAAGCCCAAGTAACAACCTGTATTGGTGACTAGCAACTGAAGTTGTGAGGAAGACAATCTTGTAAGACTGAGGTTTTAACCTGTGGGATCTGTTTCTACCTCGAGATAGAAAGTGTCAAATTTGAGGTGAATTGTAAGACACTGACTGGTGAGGAAGAATTGCTGGATGAGTTGGGGAAAGCGCCCACACATTGAAATTGGAGATCAGAATCTTGGAGAGCTGAGATGGGTGCTAACTGGGCATCCCTCCCATGGCATTTCCATCCAGGCAGGCTGCGCTTCCTGACATCCTAGGGATCTAAGGGTTGGGGCTCTCTTCATAGCAGGTAGCTTCTCCCAGAGCCCATGGTCCCAGAGACCTAGGAGGAGACTGCAATGTTTTTGTTCTTTTTTTCTGATCTAATTACAGAATGTTAATTTAACATTCTGTAACATTAACACAATGTTAATTTCACAATATTTGATTAGTCAAAACAGTCATAGGGCAGGCTGGATTCAAAGGCTTGGAGAACTAGACTCCACCTCTCAAAGGGAGAACCACCTCCTCGCAGAGGGAAGGAAGGGCCGGTGGCACCTGCCTGGAAAATAATGAACTCCCTCCCACTGAGCACAGCCTGAATGAGATGGGAAAGAATATTGCTGTTTTCCAAAGTTTTCCCAACTAGGGATGCTGACTACATACAATAATAAGAAATAATGATAATAATCTGATAGGGCACAGGTCTAAAGTAAGAATTGATAAGGCTTTTGCTCTCACTCACCTCTGACTCATAGTCCTCAAAAGTCCCAAGAGGTTGGCGTAGGTGGTGTCATCCTATTTTGGCCACACCTTCTCCATCTCTGTGTACTGCTATCACCTGTGCATTGCAAGAAAAGAAAACTCTACCACACCTATAATTTTTCCGCACTTCCTGCTCATTTCCTCCTAACTCCACTTTATTTTGGGGAATTCCACAGAAATCAGGAACTCCTCCGTCTACGCTTAGAACAGTGACCGTCACTGTGGTTTGAGTGCCTGTGGTGACACATTAACCCGTGATGACACAGAAAGACTTTCCATTGATGTGTTTGCACCGAGTTTTAAGCGAACTCATTTCCAGATCCTCAACTTTCAGATACGATCTTTCCGAATGAATCGGCATTAATAATGTTCTCCCTTCCAATTTACCAATAAGAAACAAATAAGTAATAAACAAACAAAAACCCTCACCCATACCAAATCTTACTGTGATTTTTTTTTAAATCTTCATCAAGTTGTAAAATACACCGGGGCAGCAAACAGGAGAAATTGAAATATTGGCTTAAAGAAAGTACATTTTAATATTTAATTTAGGAAACATAAATTCATAGGGTGTCTTGTCTTTTCCTGCCTTGTGGTATATTTCCAAGAGGGATGCAGCTTGTGGTTAGAAAGATGTTTTAGCCTATTTGGCGATGCTCTGAGTGCATACAGCTGAAGCTGCAGGTTAGTGAAGCTGGAATGTACTTGGAATACATTGAAGGACTGCCGCATTTTTCAAGGTATATTATATAGAACCCATGGGTAATATTTCTACATAATGTATGTCAGATATCAAGTGTTTAATTTACCCATAGTTGAAACCTATTTTATCAAATCATTTCATGAAATATTTATCCCATTTATATTCATCAATATTGTTTCATTTTTTAATTGTTTCCAGCTACTATAAATAGGTATATTAATTTAACCTCCTAATGAAAATATTTAGATGTCAACTTAAAAATGTATAGAGAACATATAGCTCATAAAAATTATTTTCAGGGTTGTATAGGGAAAATGAGTGTGATCACCTTTGCTCTATTCCCTACTGTTTTATCTATCAGGCTTTCTTGAATTATTTGTTATTAGTTTGACTTTACCCCTGGTCTGTAGGTCACATCATAGCAGGGATAATGTCGTCTAATATACTTCATTCCAGATCCCTACAACCATATCTCACATTTAGTAGACATTCAATGAATGTGTTGAATGGATGAATAAATACATGAGCAAAGGATGCATTGTTCTTTTTCTTATTTAAACTTTTATGGATTTTTGTCTGAGCCACATACTCCAGTACATTATGAAGTTGTTTAATGCTTCTGTCATAAAACTGTTATCTGTTTTCCGAAATACTAGAAATATAATAGCTGAAGCCTATGAATATATGTTATTTGGTGTACCACTTGATTTTTAATAGCAGCTATATTGAGATATAATTTATAAATCATACATTTAACCCTTTTACTTTTCAATGTAAAATTCAGTGTTTTTTAGCGTATTCACAAAATTGCATACTTATTCCGATAAATTTTATAACATTTCAGTACCCTGAAAAGAAACTCCATACCCAGTGGTAGTCACTTCTCCTTGCACCCTAGGTAATCACTAATACTTCTATTTCTATAGATTTTCCTGTTCTGGACATTTTTTATAAATGGAATCATGCAACATCTTTTGTCATTGGTTTCTCTCATTTAGCATATTTTTAAAGTTTATCCATGTCATAACATGTATCAGTATCTCATTTTTAATAGGTTTTTATTGATTTCAGAGAGGAAGGGAAAGTGAGAGATAGAAACATCAATGAGAGAGAATCATTGATCGGCTGCCTCCGGCACTCCCTCTCCTGGGAAGGGAGCTCACAACACAGGCATATGCCCTTGACAGGAATGGAACCTGAGGCCCTTCAGTGCACAGGCCGACCCTCTATCCACTGAGCCAAACCAGCTAGGGCAGTTTCTCATTTTTTTTTTAAATTGTCGAATAACATCTCATTATATGTTCATACCACTTTCTGTTTATCCATTCATCAGTTGATGGGCATTTGGATTTTCTTCACTTTTTTGGCTATTTATGAGTAAGTTGCTCTGAGCATTTAAGCACAAGTTTAATATAGACATATGTTTTCAATTCTCTTAAAGTATATAGCAAGGGGCAGAATTGGTGGGGTCATATGATAACTATGTTTATTCTTTGAGAGACCGCTATTTTCTAAAATGGTTGTATAATTTTACAATTTCATTAGCAATGTACGAGGGCTCTGTTTTCTCTACATTCTCACCAAAAGTTGTTCTTGTCTTCCTTTCTGATTACAGCCATCCTAGTGATTTTGTGCTTTAATTTGCATTTTCCTAATAATTAATGATGCTGAGCATCTTTTCCTGGACTTATTGATCTTACCATATACCTTCTTTGGAAAAATAATTAGTCAAAGCTGTTACTAATACAAAAAAAAATGGGTTATTAGTCTTTTTGTTATTAAGTTGTAACAGTTCCTTTTATACTCTGAGTACAAGTCATTCATCAGATGTATGGTTTTCAAATATATTTTCTCATTCTTTGGATTGTTCTTCACTTTCTGGGTGGTGTACTTTGTAGCATAAATTTTAAAAAATGTGGATACAATCCAAATTGTCTATTTTTTTATTATTGCTTGTGCTTTCGGTGTCATATCTGAAAACACTATTTGATTTTAATTAGCCTTATTGAAAACCAATATATCACTCCTATCCTAATTCATTTGTGTTCTGTGGCTCCTTCGCTTACAATGAAAATCCCAGACCTTCCTAGACCTTTAGTTGGAACCACCATGCAGTTTCTTCAAAACAAGCTGCCAGGCCCTAGCAGAGCTGGGCTCACCCTAAATCCTGTTCCCCCTGTTCAGTTGAGATGTACAAGCACTTTGTAGCTGGGTTTTTGCTTAAAAAACAAACAACAAACAAACAAAAAACGAGAGAGAGAGAGAGAGAGAGAGAGAGAGAGAAATGGAAATAAGATGAAAGAAAAAAAAACCACTCAGAAGATATAAGCGGAGTGTCTGACCAAGCAAAGAGTACCTATTTTAAGGTAAAACCCAGGGCCATTGGGGCCACAGTGCACCTGGGGGAAGTGCAGCTGGTCCCTGCTGGAGAGGACTCCACCTGTGCTGGGGGCGAGGATGGGATACTCATTGAGGGAATGCTTTCCACTCCCTCAGGGTAACCAAACAAAACACAGAGAAAAACAAAGCAGCAGAAATAGAATTAATTGCAGCCATGTGTCTCTAAAGAGCAGTGTTTCTCACGTTTATATCCATGAACAGTTTACCTGTGAGTAATACAGGTTCTGATTCAGCAGATATGGGGCAAGGGCTGGAAATCCTACATTTATTTTTATTTTTTAATATATATTTTTATTGTTGACAGTATTCCAGATGAACTCTACTCCCCCCCGCCCCCTCACCACTCCCGCTTAAACTCCCCTAAATTTTTAACAAGCTCCACCAGATGCTGCTGCTGGTTGGAGGACCACACTTCAACTTGAAAACCCTAAAAGGCAAAGAGTTAATTCGTCCTTCACAAGGAAGAATGCTTCACTTTTCAATCAGGCTCCGTTTTGTGTGTTGTTTTTTTTCTTCACCAGTTCATATTTAAAGGTCAGACCTGCTTCCTTCTCAGCGGCTGTGTGGGAATTGTTCATCTCGCAATTTCTATGTGGGCTTTGATAACCTAAGTGAACCAAAAAGCTACAAAATAGCCTAGAGAGCATCCTTCCCAGAAGCTCCCAACACTCACAGGTTCAAAACAACTTTTAAAAGGCAAGTTGCAAAGACAACTCCAGAGCGCATCTCTGGTCCACCCCGGGGGGGGGGGGGGGGGTGTTAGACTCTGACCTATTACTGACGCTCCAGAGTGCTCCTAAAAGCATCCACCGCCCAGTCTAAGGCCCAGCTATAAAAACAAAAAAGCCTGTCCTGGTGCCTGCTCCGGAGACAGTCTGGCAAATTGCCCGGGTGCCTTGCATATACTAAGCACTGCTGAGGCCCTCGGGGCAGAGAGTAACCAGTCTCTAGCTCCAAAGTGGCACAGCTGACTGGAGGACTGACACTTCAATAGACAATTGCAACAGAGTAATCGGGGTGGTGAGAGAGTTCCGCCAGGTGGAAAGATGTCCAATTCAGCTCCAGAGGCAGAAAGCTCAGGCGTCATTTCTCAGAAGATGCGGTGCTTGAGCTTGTCCTTCCTTCCTGTCTGCTCTTCCACGTGCCTTTCCGTAGCCAAGAACTCTCCTGTCAGGACGAGGGAGTCCGAGGAAACGCTTTTCCCTGGTATTACTGCTGGTGACGTATCTTCTCATACTTGGTCTATCCGTGGTCGGCAAACGGCGGCTCGCGAGCCACATGCGGCTCCTGGGCCCCTTGAGTGTGGCTCTTCCACAAAATACCACGTGCGGGCGCTCACATACAGTGCGATTGAAACTTCGTGGCCCATGCGCAGAAGTCAGTTTTCGGCCTGGGCGAGTCTATTTTGAAGAAGTACTGTTGATATTTGGCTCTGTTGACTAATGAGTTTGCCGACCACTGGTCTAGATAATGAACTGGAATTCCCAATGTTTTTCTTCTGTGAAAAAAAAAAAAAAAAAAAGGAAGCAATATCTGTATTACTTAGGGTTACTCAATAGAATACTGAAAACCCAGTTAAATTTGAATTTCTAGCGTAAGTGTTATTGGAGGGGAGCCTGCCTGGTCCCTCCGGGTTGCTGCTGGGGGTGGAGTCCATGGGGTACCAGTGGAATAAGCATTTCTGGAGGCCCGCACAGGAGGATGAGATGTGGTAGAAAGCTTTATTGCCATGGAATTACACTCTTTGATTTCCAAAGTCCCATTTCCTTTAGTCCAGTTATAAAAAGAA
>NW_006287255.1:2315415-2341002 GCF_000327345.1 Myotis davidii | reverse complement strand
GGGTTTCGTTAGAGCTAAAATCAGGGCCAGTGTCCAGAGAGGGGGTCCGCATAGTTGTGGGCCACAGGGTTGAATGCAAGTGAACCAAGAGACCGCATCCTGAACAAGGGAACCAAGAGGAGACAAGAGTGCAAATTCCTTTGATTAGGGAATTGTGTGTCCCCCAAATTTCTGTGCACTTGCAGTGGCCTCACCCATTCTGACCAATGACCTCTGTTCCCAGGTGTGACTGACAGCAAGCATCTTCCCTACCCCACCCACCCCCAACTTTACTGGGCATGCATCTTGGTCAGATCCCTGGGAAGTGTGCACCTGCAGCTTTCTGGCGAAGCTATCCAAGTGATATGTCTATCTGGCCTTCCTTTGCTCCTTTCCTTTATTAATAACTAGCAAATTACAATAAAATTGTATCTCAAATATTGCACAGAACATGCTGATTCTAAAATCAATACTAAAATATGTTCCATATGATTTTATTAATATTAAGTTCCTAAATCAGGTAAATCTGAAATTCAAATTTAACTGGAATCCTGTATTGTCATTTGTTAAATTTGATGTTAGAATCAGTCACGGTAGGCTAGTTTAAGCTACAGTAACATAACTCTAAAATCTCAACTGCAGATTCATTAAGCAGTTTATGGTTCTGTAAGTATGACCCCTGAACTTCAACATGCCTCAGCATTTCACAAATGCCAAATCTTTGACTTGGTCAGGCCTAACTGACTCAGAACCTTTGAAGTGGGGTCTAGCAATTTGTGTTGTTATCAACAACAAGCTCTCCAGCTGATTCTGACAGTAAGAGTGTGCCGAGAACGACTGTACACGTTTGTAGACTTACCCAGGGCTCAGCATATACCTGTCATGTGATCCAACAATCCCATTACTAAGATTATATCAAGAGCAATGAATCCATTTTCCACCAAAATGCATTTATGAAATTTTCATAATAGCTTTATCCATAATAGCTTAAAACTGAAACAAAAACATCCATCAACAAGAGGATGGATCCGTTGTGGTATTTATAATATAGCAATAAAAAGAACAAATTGCCAATATGTGAACAATCTGTATGAATCTCACTGACATCATTTTGAGTGAAAAAAATAAAATCCCTATAATTTCATTTATATTAAGTTTCTAAGTTGGGTAATTCTGCTCTATAGTGATAGACATCAGAATAATGCCAGTGGAATGCAGGTAGGAGGTTGTAGTGACTCGAATGGAACATGAAGGAACCTTCTGAATTGCTGAAAATGTTCTCTTTCTTGATACCATCGTGGTTATATAGGTGTGTGTATTTATTCCTATACATTTATAGATATGTACCTTTGTGATTGATACACTTTATTGATGTTACACCTCAAAAAGAGAAAAAAAGTATATAATTAACATAAATCTTTGTGGATAAAATAACAAAAGATGTATGTGCTATTAAAGCTGCCACGTGCCTCACTTGGCCAAGCCAGCGTAACATTTCTAGAGGGAGAGCGGTAGAGCAAGCCTGATGACTTCACCATACCTGCTTCTTGGGGTTCTGTGTAATTAACATTCCTTCATCCATTCTCCTATTCATTTATTCAACATTTACTGATTGTTTACAACGAACCTGCATTTTGTTAGGCGTGTGGGATAAGATAGAATGGTCTTGATCTCATGGAGCTTATATTCTAATTAGATGAAAAACAACAGCATTAAAAATACATCTGTAAATAATTAATTAGAATTGTGTTAGATGCAATGGCACTTTGGCCACTTACCCTCATCATTTTCCTCAGGACACGGTGGTACCTCTCTTAGACTCAGGCCACACCCTCTATGGTTTGAAGGCAACGTTCTGAACCATCCTTTCCAACTCCACAACACTGCAGCAGCTCCATAGGTGGGACAAAAAGTATCACTTGTCCAAGCCAGTGTTTAGAGAAGAGTACTGAGATTCTAAATTGCCTTAGAGCTGAATGCAGAATGTGGAATAATTGGGTAAGCACTGGAAAGTCAAACTGGGCTTAATATTCACTGCTGGAAAAGCTGATAATCCAACCAAATGTTTAGAGAATGTACTATGTTTTTAAGAGTAGATGGTAGAGAAATATCAAGGCAGAAAAACAAACAAACAAAAAACACAATCATTAAAGTATCAACAAGTGAGGGCTGCAAGAAAAAAATTAGCCAGAAGACTCTCAAGCATCTGAAACAGAGGCTCTCAAGCCTGACTCTGCATCAGAATTACCTGGAGGCTGTTTACCCAGGTTGCTGAGCCCTATTCCCAGAGTTTCTGATCCGGTAGATCCAGACAGGGACCAAAGACTTTGCATTTTCAGTAATCCTCAGCTCATGCCGATTCTGTTAACCCTTGTACATACTTAAACAACTACTGACCTAGAAGAAGAAAATGTAAAATCAAACTGCTTTCGCTTTCCCCTACCTTGAACAAGCTTCCCTTATTCTCAAACAAGAACCTTCAAAAAATCTGCCCACTGCTGACACGAAAATACCAAACTCCACCATTAAGATAAAGAGATGTGGTGGCCATGAAAGCTCTGATACCGTCCTGGGTCTTCCTTGAGTCAACTACATTAAATTGTCTACAGTTTTTCATTTATTCTTTAGAAGTGCCTTGCTTCATTTCAAAATGTATTTTTAGGGTTTACCTAAAAATACAGGGCAACCCGCTGTCTGGGACCACAAGGCTGGATCACACATAGGAGATCACAGAGGATCTCCTGTAGCAACAGCCAGTACCCAGGATCTAGTAGTGGTGAGGAGGAGGAGTTAGTGAAATAGAGGAGCTAGAATAGTAAGTAGTATCATGGGGATCATTTCCACATTGCAAATATCCTTTTTCCAATCCCTTATAAAATGAAATTTTAATTGTACTTTTCATTAGTCTTAAACAACTGGTAAATTATCACATCATCATTATAATCATATCCATTCATGAGAAGATGTTTATTGAACCTTTAATGAGTGTCAGTCACTGTATAGATTTTGGATATACACTGATAAATGAAGTACATCTACCAGAGGCAGGGATATTTATTTTAACTACAGTATTTTATCATGCGCCCATTCCCCTGTCATCGCACCCCATTGCCTCTCATTTTTGTCTTTCTACATTTGGTTACAGCCCATTGTTCTACTCTGATCTCTCCCACTATCTTGATCAATATGCCATGTTGTTTGTTCATTGCTCATTTCCCCCCTCCTTTTGAAAAGAAACTTCCCTTCATTGCTTTGAAGCCTAATTCAAAAGGACCCATCTTTTAAGGTCCATATCAACAGCCTTTCTCAAGCCGGGTACCCCCACTCCAGCCCACTCAGCACTCTATCTCCCTTAGTGTCTTTAGGACTTAACGATCCCATTAGGCACTTTAATGTATGAAGTACTGAGTTTGTATTGATCCATATTATGTGTAAACGGTACCCTCCCCTTAGATTTTAATTCATCAGAATTATGGATACGGTTTGCTATCCTTCCATATAATTGTCTTTTCAGTAGTGTTACTTAAAGTTGAATAATTCATCATAGGCACTACGGTTGCAATTTGGAGACTGGCCTTAAAGGAATAAGCAAATTTAGGCATTTCCAAACTCTTGCTGATTGGAAATATTCATGAGTTGTGTGTGTGTGTGTGTGTGTGTGTGTGTGTGTGTGTGTGTTCATGTGTGTTTTCAAACCCTAACTCAAGACCAAATATATCAAAATTTTCTAATAATGTAGCCTGAGAGAATCTATATTTTAAACAAGAATCTACAGTGAGTTAATACAGAAATAAGTTTGGGAACCTCTGGGCTGTACACTAGAAATATTTAGAGAATTTTGTTTAAAGGCATGTCCCAGGGTAATTAACTCAGAGTCCCTGGGGGTGAGGTTCCCGTGGCATGAGTATTTTCTATCAGCTCCCTGAGGGTCATTAATGGGCAGCCAGTGTTGAGAACCACTGCACAGTTTAATTTAAGGAAGTCAGAGAAAAACAGAGATTGCATATAATCTAGGCCTGCATCTTTCCTCTACAGAGGGTGTGGAAGGAGGATACTTAAAATAAGAGAATACTAATTTCCAATGTAATTCTGATCATATAAGCAATGAATATTAATTTTGGAAAATACTGAAAAGTATAGGAAAATAAATAAAGTCAACATTCAACACCATGGTTTATTTAATTCCTTCCAGATTCCTCTTATAGTTTATAGATACATAGAAAAATAGAAAGATAGATATTTTGCTCTACTAGATGGCAGTAACAAAATTAGTTTTATATTTACATACTATTTTAATATGCCTTTTCTGTTCATATGAAGTATTTATTTTGCATTACATTTTTCTAAAACATAATTTTAAAGAATGCCCATCATTAATGGGTATGAAAAATTGTTTAGCTGAAATCTTTTGTTTCTATATGGTTTCCCATTATAAATAATGCCATCATAAATATTTTAAACATGGCATTTTGTACACACTACTTATCATCTTCTAGTTTTATGGACTTGCTAACCTCTTCCATATAATATAACCTCTTCCTCTATCACATAATAAAATGTGATCATTTGCCAAGTAACTACATATGGTTGTCTGAGTTAAAAGTCAATCATACAATTCTGAATTTCTCTTCAGAATGCAAAGAATGCATGAAATTACCTGTCATTAATACAATTCATTTTTAGAAAATATTTTAATTGATTTTAGAGAGTAAAGGAGAGGGAGAGAGAGATAGAAACATGAATAATGAGAATCATTGACCAGCTGCCTCTTGCATTCCCCACACTGGAGACTGAACCCAAAAAATCCAGGCATGTTCCCTGACCAGGAATCGGTCGATGCTCAGTCATTGAGCCGTGCAGGGCAATTCTTTATAAACATATTTAAGTGGCTGATTTTCCGTGTAAAATCTGTAGCTAGTTGTTTTCATTTGTCTGAGTAAGGGATAATAACTTTGAATATCTCTTTCCTTAGGCCTTTGTCTAGTTCTTTCTTTTGAGAATGGCCTATTTATATTTTGTCCTTTTCTGGGGTGACAGAGGGGAGGGAAGGAAGAGTCTCTTTTTTAACTCATTAATTTTTACGAGATAATTATAACCACAAATGTTGGTAAGTTTACTATTCTTTTATTTCTCTCGTCATGCTTTTCTTAACTATGCTTTTTCTTAACCTTTTATAATTTTAATACAACTTTGTTTATTCAAGGCTGTCAGTTATTTCTTTGGGGCATCTTGATTTTAATGCTATACTTATCTTTCTTAATCCAAGTTAAGATAATTATTTATTCACTTACCTTTTAATTCCCTTGTGGCTTTATATGATTTACATAATTTCCTAGTATGTCAGTGAGTATCCACAAATAGATATGTGCATGTGCGTGTCCTTTAATTTTTCTAGAATATATTGCAATAAGTAAACTATACATCCTTTATTTATTTCTAAAAATACTTATCCATTTTCATTAGCACCAATTATTTTTACTTATTGTAATGTGTGTACTACTTTAATCATATAGTGCATTTTTCTACACTTGTTTTTTTTTCCTTTCATTTTCTAATATGCATAATTTCTGTCAGTTAATCCTGACACCCATTTCACACGGTTTAAATCATTTCAATCCCATAATACATTGAGTGCTAACTCTACCTATGTGTCTTTTATAATTTTTAAAATATGCACTAAACTTATGGTGTTATTTATAGTCAAAGATAATGAAAGATGAATCCAATATAGATAAAATCCATAATATAATTTAACTCATATCCAACAGTATTAAATCTAATTCAGATTCTGTTTTTAATTTAGAAGAAAAGTATTTCACTTTTCCTACTCATTATATGACCTGCCTGCAACTTGTGTTATGATAGGATAATTTCATCCACTTGCCATGTTCTCTGCTTAAGGGTTAATGCTTATCTCTGCTAAATATTTTATTTATATTTATGGCTCACACCAGATGTATTAGCTAGCTCAGGCTGCCATAACAAAATACCACAGACTGGGTGGCTACCATAAAACAACAGAGATGTATTTCTCACAATTCTGGAGGCTGCAAGTGCAAGATCAGGGTGGCAGCAGGGCTGGTTTCTGGTGAGAGCTCTCTGAACTGCAGAAGGCCACCTTCTTGCTGTGCATCCGTTAGCTTTCCGCAGTGACTGTGGATGAGGAGAGAGTGAGCTCACTCCCTCGGGTCCCGTCTTATAAGGGTGCTAATAGTGTAGGACAAGAACCCCAACCTATGATCTCATTTAACCTTACCTCCTTAGAAACCCATTCTCCAATCATAGGCCCACTGAAGGTTAGGGCTTCAACATATGAATTTGTTGAGGAGGGACACACAAACATTCAAGTTATAGCACTAGAGAATTCTTAGTAAAATCATTATTTTACTTTATATAAAAATGTAATTCATAACAAAATTTTCTGAAATGAATTATTACACAAATTGCAGCATGTGGGTCTATAGTGGGGCATGGGATACATATCCAAAATATGTTCATTGGCATCCATGGCAAAAGACTCACCAGTGGTCTCTCAGGACATTTAATTACTTTGTTTATGCATTCTGCCAACATATTTAAGCTTATTTTAATCTCTGGCAGTTGGCTAAACATTCATAGCATATGTGTAAATAATTATTTCTGAAATGCCTTCCTTCTAGAAGTATGAATAATCAAAAGGGTTTCGTGCGATCTAATATCGTCCTTTCTGGATGAAGCCTGTAAATGTTACACCGTGAAACTCCGGAAATTGCTCTGTTCCACCGAGAAGCTGATGCTGCTCTGACACATCCCCCTTTGGCTAGTCTGCCTATCCCGTTATACTCCTGCTGATACACTAATCAGCTCCAGGCCAGAAACATGTTTTATTATAAGAGCAAACAGAGTGCATCTTCTCTGGAGATGAGACAGAGAAAGAGAAAGAGAAAGAGAGAGAGAGAGAGAGAGAGAGAGAGAAACTTTGACAGCCACAGGCTTCTGAAACCAGACTGATCTAAATGAAAACTTTTGTGAGTGAGAGAGCAGTTAGCCTTGTGACAGTCAGTTTACATTCAAGTATCAGGAGCTTCCACTAGAGACCGCTCAGAAGGGGTGAAGTTTTAATAAGATTTTTTGCTTGTTTGCATGGGTTAAGCTAATATGAAGCATCACAAACCCCAGGACGAGGTTTGTCTTTACTCTGTGTTAGGGGAATCTCAATTAGGTAGAAAAGAAATTAAAATGCCAGGCCTTGGAAATATAGCATTCAGTGATAAACTGAACCGCCAAGCAGCGAAGCCATTATGTGAGCGGTACTGTGCGTTGCTATGGCTTGTGTTTACTTCTGTGCCACACACATTTTATTCTGCCGGTGCCTTCTAGTCTCTGGACCCTTAAAATGATTAAAAGCTGTAATTTTTCCTTAAATATATCTCCTCGGTCACTAATTACATTCTCTAGACTCTTACAGTCTTATTCATGGGACCACTGCTTGCATTTTTACAATGGGACTATTGTCAGCTCAACAATCTAGCTGTAATGCCAGGGAAGGCCAGACACTCTCAGAGATAAATCACATTGCTAAATACTTTTTTTCTTGGAACTTGTTCTATCGACCACTTGAGAAAGGTTTAATTGTCAAGTGCTAATGTTTTCTTTTTCCTTAAGCAAATGTAAAGCTGCTTTGCTTAAAAGCACGGAATGGTGCCCGTGGTATCAAAGAAGACAAGACGCTGCTCAAATCTCTGCGGGCTTCGCATACCTTATGCAATGCTTTTGGTAACTCTCTATTCCCCGAGTATTGGCTGAAAGGTCCAGATTTTTTAAAATGACTCTGAGTTCGTATTTTCTTTTGACTCGATTAGACATCATTCTGTTCTAAAATCTGAAGATCAAACAGCAACTCACAGGGGCCTCTCCATGAGCATTTATTCCATAAATGAACCACAAGTCCCCAGGAAATTAGTTACTGCAAATTAGGGGACATCTTATTTTGTAGGTATTGCACCATAAGGATTACAGTAATCATAAACATCATATTATTCTTTAAAAAGTCTGGAGCATTTCATGGTTCTCCAGATAATTATTGATCTTTGTCTTTGGGGAGAAAAAGGTTCAATGGTCCTAAAAGTTGCTATATTGTATTGCAGCAGATGCTAAACTCTAGAGCAGCGGTTCTCAACCTGTGGGTCGCGACACCTTTGGAGGTCGAACGACCCTTTCACAGGGGTCGCCTAAGACCATTGGAAAACACATATATAATTACATATTGTTTTGTGATTAATCACTATGCTTTAATTATGTTCAATTTGTAACAATGAAAATACATCCTGCATATCAGATATTTACATTACGATTCATAACAGGAGCAAAATTACAGTTATGAAGTAGCAACGAAAATAGTTTTATGGTTGGGGGTCACCACAACATGAGGAACTGTTTTAAAGGGTCGCAGCATTAGGAAGGTTGAGAACCACTGGTCTAGAGATTGATTCGATGTCATGAAAATACGCCCTTAATGATAATTAGCTGTCAGTCACTTACCATCTTTTCCAACTAACAGACTCAGTGTGGACAAACACATCTCCAGGTGCATAAAGGGCACATCGCTGGTTGCCATTAATTATTAAGTTTGCGTTCACTCTGTCACACTCATGCTGACCTCTATGGTGGAGCTGAGAAATGTGAGGAAGTGGTAGAATTTTTTAAGACTTGGAAACAACATGTAATTAATAAAGAGCCTGTGATAAATGTAGCTCAAATGACATTGATCTTGAACATTTTGTCAAATCAAAGATTACATTACTATACTATCATTAAACATTTTGACCAGTTCACTTGGTCAATTCCAATATGGGGAGGATGTTTGGAGAACTGGGACCAGGAGAAAGAAGCCAAATCTGTCTTCTGATTTAACTGACCAATTGTTTTTTAAACTTGTTTCAAACTCTATGGCTATGTAGTGCCTGCTGCTATGTTCAAACTACTCCAATCCCAGCATTATTTTCCACAAGCATTTCTGAATTAATTGATTTAGGCTTCATGCAGCTTTAATATCTATTGTTCTTATCATTCTCTTTTTCAATAAGTACATCTATACTCATTATGTCCTGGTCTATGTGTTACAAATTACATTTGCTACAGAGCAAGTCCTTATGGGCATTTATTTTAAAACATCACAGTAAGTCATGTTTACTAAAAGGTGGGAAGTAAGTTAAATTGAAGTATGTTATTTGCACTCTTTGTAAGATAAAAATTTTTGTGAATATAATTAAAATCATCAATATAATAGAAAATATAGAAGTTTTAAACATATTTTAAAAATCAGCCATCATTCCAGAGAAAACCATCATTAAGATGTTGCTATATTTCTTTTCATTGTTTTTAAAAATTGTTGAGACAGGGCCATGTGGAAAGTTTTCTTACTGCGGTTACATAAAACTGTATAGCACCAGTATTTTCTTATGTTATTATTTTGCTTCGACATAAGGTATTATGACTGCACAACATTCCATTGTGTTAGTATGCTAGAATTTATTTAGGTTTTGTTTAATCATAATAGTGTTCTATAATAAATGTCTTAGGGTGAAATATGGTTTATTAATTTTAATTTCTGAGTAATAGTTTTCCATGAGTAGAATATTTTGATTTGTACATTAAAAATGGTTTTGGACACGAGTAACAAGTTGCTTTTTCTGGGTATGTAATTTTAGGGAACATATTTTCTTGGTATTATTAATAATGCAATTTGTAATCACATTTCTTGATGCTCTACTATTAATAATGTCCTTTATTATAACACCAATATAGTGATATGTATAGAGCAGTGTATGTAGATTCCAATTCCTCTTCAACTTATACCAGCTTTGGACAATTTGTCTAATTTGTCAGGAGAATAATGATACTGCCATTTCATAAGCATTTCTTTTTCAGTGAATTTCTTCATGAGCATGTTTATTAAACATTTATATCTCACTTTTAAATCCATTATTGTTCATATCCTCTACTTTTTACTTACACTTTAGGCATTCCTCTTTTTTTACTAAGTTTTTTATGTTATGTTTTCTCTGAGCTAGTCATGGGAAATATATAGGCATAATACTTTGTACCAGAAATCATTTATCACATTACCTGAAGTTTTCTTAAGCTTTAAGATACCATTTAGATGCTACTCTTTTCACTGGAAAAATGTAATGCTCACCCTATGAGCACTCAGGGTTTACTAGGCACTTTACTTATACACTATTGTATAGGCCTCGACATTGTAGAATATTTAATAGATGCTGAGATTGAAGGAAGTTTAGTAACTACTGGAAATTTTGTTTTAAAATTTTATTTAAAAAATTTAAAAATATTCTTACCCAGTTTTCAAAACAAGAGTTTACTAGCTTACTCAAATGAATTTTAAAAATGACCAGATTATGTAGTTTTTTTTTTCTTTGTATTGATAATGTATGGAATTGCATTGATTGATTTTTTGAATGTTAAACCAATCTTAAATTCCCCAAATAAATCTGTTTTCTTAACCTTTTGCAAACTGATGTATTTAGTTTCCTAAAATATGTAATGTTTTGTTTCTATATTAGTGAGATATAGGGGATTGTGTTCTCATTTCTTTTAAGGATGGTTCTTATCAGTAATTTGGATCAGGTTTCCTCTAGCCTCATCAATTGTGTTGGCAAGTGTTTCTGCCTCTTCTTTTTTGCTGCAGGGTTATAGAAAATTGGTATTATTTCTTCCTTAAATGTATAGAATAATTCTCCAGTGAAGACTTATGGGTCTCTATTTTTATTACTGGGAAGACTTTTAAATATGAGTTAAATTTCTAAAATGTAGGAATATTCAGATTTTCTATTTCTTGTGCCAGTTTTTGTAAGTGATATTTTTCAAGGAGTGTGAAAATTTCATCTAAATATTCAGATGCATTGCATGATTTTTGTCTGTTTGTTTAAACACTCTCTGAGAGTGTCAAAATATTCAAGTGATTTGAAAATTTTGATATTTTTAGTTTATCAGTTGCTGCTTTATATTTCTAAAGGTTTCTTAATGATCTAAATATATTTTTATTATCATCTTTCTACTTCTTGTTAGCTTAATTTATCAAAATATAATGTCTAGTTTGACCTTGAAAACTTTATATTTTTCTGATAAGAAAATTGATAACCTAATGTTTTACTTCATAACCTTTACCTCTTATATTTTTCCCAATCAACAAATACCTTGATTATAATATTTTAATGGAGGTTTTATAAAATTATCTGAAACCCAATCTTTATATTGGTGAGCTTGGGTCTCAGTTCTGTAACAATTATATTGTCATATTTATTTCTATTAACTTATTTCAAATATAGCATTTTCTATTCAATCATTTTATTTCACTTATCATCTCTATATTTAACTATTAAAACAAATTTCTTTCAGCTACTTTCAATTTATATATTCAGCTTTTATTATCCTCCTCTTTCTATCTCAACTTTGTTTTTGTAATCTGCTTATAAAAGTAATATTTATAGATATCTTATATCTACTATCTATCTATCTATCATCTATCATCTGTCTGTCTATTATCTTTTTCTTTCCACAAAAAGGAAGTTTGTTAAAAATTTTACATATATCCTCATTCCTTTGATTGCCAATCTTAACCCAAATAAGTTTTGTTGGATATCTTCTGTTCGTTATTGCTTTGATTAACATTAAAATTCACAAGTTGTTTACTTTTTCATATTTTCCATATTTCTTTGCTTTCTATTACAATAATTTTTGAAGATATTTTTTTCTCTATTTTCATTATTGACATTATTACAGATTTCTCATTTACCATTCCCTTTTTGCGCACCTCCATCCAGCCCTGCCCCCACCTCCCCTTTGGCCATCACCACACCTTTGTTTTTTAAAATCTTTTTTTCTATATTAGTGAGATATAGGGGACTGTGTTCTCATTTCTTTTAAGGATGGTTCTTATCAGTAATTTGGATCAGGTTTCCTCTAGCCTCATCAATTGTGTTGGCAAGTGTTTCTGCCTCTTCTTTTTTGCTGCAGGGTTATAGAAAATTGGTATTATTTCTTCCTTACATGTGTCTATAGAGTGTGCATATTTGTTCTTTGGCTTATTCCTTTACCTTCTTTTATCCAGTCCCCCCTTTGACAGCTCTCACAGTCTGTTCTATGTACCCATGGCTCTGTTTTGTATTTTGTTCATCAGATTATTTTATACTTTAGAATTCAGGGGTGGGCAAATTTTTTGACTCGAGGGCCACAGTGGGTTCTTAAACTGGACCAGAGGGCCGGAACAAAAGCATGGATGGAGTGTTTGTGTGAACTAATATAAATTCAAAGTAAACATCATTACATAAAAGGGTACAGTCTTTTTTTCAATAGTTTTATTCATTTCAAAAGGGCTGGATCCAGCCCATGGGCCGTAGTTTGCCCACGGCTGCTTTAGATTCACATATAAGTAAGATTATATGGTATGTGTCTTTCGCTAATTAACTTACTTCATTTAGCATAATAATCTCTAGGTCCATACATGCTGTTTTAAAAGGTAAGATTTCCACCCTAGCTGATTTGGCCCAGTGGATACAACCTCAGTCTGCAGACTGAAGGGTCCCAGGTTTGATTCTGGCCAAGGGCACATGCCCAGGTTGTGGGATCGATCCCCAGTGCAGGGGGCAGCCAATCGATGATTCTCTCTCATCATTGATGTTTCTGTCTCTCTATCCCTTTCCCTTCCTCTCTGAAATCAATAAAAAATATATATATATTTTTTTAAAAGGTAAGATTTCCCTCTTTCTTTTAAGGCTGTAGAGTATTCCACTGTGTAAATGTACCACAACTTTTTTATTCATTCATTTACTGGTGGCACTTGGTATTCTTCCAAATCTTGGCTATTGAAAATAATGCTGCTATGAGCATAGAGATGAATATAGTCTTTCAAATTGATGTTTCCAGATTCTTAAGATATATTTCCAGAAATGGAATTGCTGGGTCAAAAGGCAGTTCCATTTTTAAAGTTTGGAGGAAACTTCATACTGTTTTTTACAGTGGCTGCAACAGTCTGCATTCCCACCAACAATGTACTAGGGTTCCCTTTATCCGCATCCTCACTAGCACTTGTTTATTTGTTTGTTTATGATAACCATTCCGACAGGTGTAAGGTGACATTTCATTGTGGTTTTAATTTGCATCTTTCTGATGATTAGTGATTTTGAGCATTTTTTAATATGTCTACTGGCCATCTGTATGTCCTCTTTGGAGAAGTGTCCAGATTATTTGTCCATTTTGGGGGGATTTCTTTTTTCTTCCTGGTGTTGAGTTGTGTAAGTTATTTATATATTGCAGAGAACTAACCCCTTCTTAGAGGTATCATTAGCAAATATGTTCTCCATAGAGTAGGTTCCTTCTTCATTTTGGTAATGGTTTCTTTTGCTGTACACAAGCTATTTAGTTTTATGTACTCCCATTTGTTTATTTATCCTTTGTTTGCCTAGCGCTAGGAGACATATCAGAAAAATATTGCTACAAGAGATATCTGATATTTTACGGCAAATTTTTCTAATAGGATTTTTATGGCTTTGTGACTTTCACTTAAATATTTTACCCGTTTTGATTTATTTTTGTGTGTGATGTAAATTGGTGGTCTAGTTTCATTTTTTTGCATGAATCTGTCAAGATCAGATCTTTTACCTCCTTGGTTTTCAGTCCTTATTTCTTCAATAATTTCTCACTTCCTTTTCTTCTTCTGATATCCCTATGATGTGCACATTATTATGCTTCATGCTGTCCCAAAGTTCCCTTAAACTATACTTATTGTTTTAATTCCTTTTTTAAAAATATATTTTTATTGATTTCAGAGAGGAAAGGAGAGGGGACGAGAGATAGAGCCATAAATGATGAGAGAGAATCATTGATTGGCTGCCTCCTGCATGCCCCACACTGGGGATCAAGCCCTCAACCCGGGCATGTACCCTGACCAGGAATCAAACCGTGACCTCCTGGTTCATAGGTCCATGCTCAACCACTGAGCCATGCAGCCGGCCAGTCTAATTCCTTTTTCTTTTTGATGATCTGATTGGGTGCTTTTTCTACCCTGTCTTCCAAATTGCTGATTCGATTCTCTGTTTCATTCAACCTATCATTCTGAGTTATTCTTGATGTCAGATATGATATTCCTCATTTATGACTGGTTCTTTTTCCTGGTTTTTATGTCATTTCTCCTGCTGTTTTAGTTCTCACTGAGTTCCTTGAGCATCATTATAACAACTAGAGGCCCAGGGTGCACGATTCCGAGTAGCTTGCCTCCCGCTTGCCTCAGCTGGCTGCCCCACCCATCGCCGCTCATAGCTCGCGCCCCTCCCTTGGCCACTCTTTTCTCTCTGCTGCTAATAGCTCTCCCGCACCGCCCTCCTCTGCTTGTGGCTCTTGGCTGCTGGTAGAAATCTGCAGCTAGTAGCTCCTACCCCGCCCCACCTGCCATCAGAGCCCCTGCTCATTTGGCCATTATGCCATTACAGTGTGATGGCCACGGGCCTTTTTTTTTTTTGCGCTAATAATTTTATGAAGTTAGGAACTGGAAATCTCAGAAGTTTGTAATACGGATAGACTCTTTAAAAAAACACTTGTCTTTGAATAATTTTAAAGCTGCTACGGCCACCTGCCCTCGGCCCTCACAGCCACCGTGGCTTTGTCCCGAAGGATGTCCAGAAGACGTCTGGTCTATCTGGTCTAATTAGCATATTACCCTTTTATTAGTATAGATATGAACATTTCAATTTATCCTTTATATGTCTTGCCGTACTTTTTCTATCATTATCTTTATTTCTTTACTGCTTCTAGTTGTCTGCTGGGAGAGTTCATAGACTTAATTGTTCAGCTCATGAATTTGTTCTTTTGTTGAATTTATCTGGCCATTTAAACCTTAAATTAACTGACTAATTAATTTACTTTTATTTTTATACCCAATGTTTTGATTTAGTTTTTCTTTAAAATTGTTTGTTTTTACCTTACATTTTCAATATTATTCCTTATCTCTATAAGGATATTTCTAATGATACTTCTGGTGATTTTATAAGAAGAGTTAAACACTTCAGAAAAGCGAGCCTGGAATATCTGAATGAGAACTGGACCACTTCCATTTTTTTGTTCTCCACATACTATTGGTCATCCTTTTCTTCAGGGGTCTTTTTTTTTTAATTTTTTCTCTTCCCTTCTTTCTTTTCTCTCCTTTTCTCTTTTGCCCTCTTCTCTTCTCTTTTTTTGTACTACTGTATCGTGTGCTACAGTTCTCATGTACAGTTCTTTCTGTGGAAGGAGAGAGTATAGCTAGAAATATAACCATATTTATTGTTTGCTTCCCACTCTAGAGCTTCTCAAACTTGAGTGTTTATCAGAAGTACCTGGCAGGCTTGTTAAAAAACAGAATATTTAGTGCTCGCTTCGGCAGCGCATATACTAAAATTGGAACGATACAGAGAAGATCAGCATGGCCCCTGCGCAAGGATGACACGCAAAAAAAAAAGATTATTTAGCCCACCCTCAAAGGATTTGATTAACAAAGGCCAAGCAGTAGGAGGCCACACATTTGCATTTTAATGTATTACCCCAAATTCTCTAGTTTGAATTAGGCTGGTCCTACTGTTTTTGTTTCTGTCTTTCTGGGTTGACAGAGGCATTGATCCACCCTAGGGCGATGGTGAGTTGGCAGATTGGGAGCACAGGAAACAATGTGAGAATCCTACCCCAGCTCTTGGGGGCTAGGTAGTTTCTTCTGTGCTATCTTTAATCTCCCTAAAGGCTTTTTCACAGTTTTAATGTTCCTGTCCATGATCCATCAAATTCCTTGTTTCTCTGTGGCATCTCCCTTTATCTTAGATTCCGGGGTGGGTATCCAGCAGCCTGTATCGCTCATCATCTTTTGAGAAATATGAAGACTGATATAACTTAAAGAAAATTATTTTTGACAAAAGACTTTCAATGCCCTGGGCAATGTGGCTTGGTTGATTGGGCATTGTCCCATGCACCAAAGAGTTGTTGGTTCAATTCCCGGTCAGGGCACATGCCAGGTTGAGGGCTCAATGTCCAGTTGTCAGCATGCAAGAGGCAGCTAAACAATGTTTCACTCCCACATCCATGTTTCTCTCTCTCCCTCTCCCTTTCTCTCTCTCAAAAAGTAAAAACAAAAACAAAAGTCTTTTTAAGAAAGCCTTTGAACACTATGTTCATGCCAACATAAGAAAGTCTAAATCTGCAGAGAATTTTTATAAGAGTTTATTTGAGCCAAACTGACAACATGCCAGAAAGCATAATTTCAAATGACAGTTTTGCAGTTTATTTTATACATTTGGAACTCAGGGGGGAAATACAGAAGATTACATGAAGGTTGGAGAAGGTAAGATGGGGAAATGTCTATGATTGGATTACAGAATAGTTGACTAAGACTATGTGGTCCCTTGAGGGTGGTTATGCTTCTGAGGTGTTTGAAAAGAGGATTACCCTGGCATTTCAAAAATGAGGTTACTTTTGGTCAGATTTATTACATATCCATGTGCCATTGAATTACTTTGATAACCACTGGACCTTTCCTAGCCATCTGTAGCTTCATTGATATAAATTAAACCCCATATTGTCTATACCACACAATGTATATCAATGATTATTTCTTCAACATCTTTGGAAGCCTTTGGGCATTAATGTCAAATATCGAGATGACTGATCTACATAGGCAGCCAAGCGATGATTTGAATTATTTTGAATATAGCACTTTTAGTGATTTTTAGATTTTAACACCTATACAACTTTGAAAACATCTGCATTTTCTATTCATAGTGCATGCCCTACTTAGTTACTTAAGTTCTCAGGGAACAATATTAACAGAGGGAAGATATGTTTCTCCAGATCCTGAAAGATTTGCCAAGTTGGTGACAGGGTTTAAGAAAGTGGAAAATGGTGGCGTCTTTTCAGAGAATGGAAAATAAATGACATGGAAAAACAATACCTGACAATGAGAAAGATGTGCTTTCATAGTCCACTTATTTGGTGGGCTGGACTAGCATTTACATTTATGTCAATTCTGTGGGTTAGAAGGAAAGCATCTCTTGTTGGGGCGACAATAGGAAGATACAAAGCTACAATGAAATCTAATTGCTATTAAGCTATTGCACTGGAATGTCAATGAGAAGCTGCTTTGTTCAAAATCTGACATTGGCAAAGTTATTAAATTGGTTGGTTCATAAGGGAATACAGTGTATTAGTGAACTATTCAGCCATGACTGAGTGTATGTAGTAGAAAGCCTGCCTTCATCAGTTTCAACGCCATAAATCAAGGTAAGATTTAATACACAATACTCACAGGAAGGGGCAATTGTTTTCTTTATAAAGTTCAGCTCAAGTAAACTAAACCATCAATCATTCTGGGGTTAGTATTTAATTTTTATAATTTGCTTCATACTATTGTCATAGTTATTATATTTGGTTCTTGTATAGAAAGTTTATGTAGAAAATGAACATGATAATTCAATGATGAAAAAAATTATCCCTGCAGATTTCTATTGAGTTTTCTCTGTGCTTGTTAAATAAACTGTATTTTTTGACTTTTAATTATATATGCTTAAAAAGTCTTTGTTATCAACCAACTTTCCTTTTATTTCCCAGGGTGCTTTCATAACTAATTACTTCAAGTTTTTAGAAGCAAATATAACTATTATAAAACACCCTCAAGCAAGATTGAATATAAAGGTTTTTAATAATGTGAGGACACATTATTTTTTAAGTAATAAAATAAGAATTTTATTTTATTATACTATTCCAGCTCAAATACTTCCTCCTCTTATCAAGTCTTTTCTGGTCTTCTCAATCTGAACTAATATTCTTTTGGATTTTACTACTTTGCTTTACATTTATTAAAGCCCTTAAGTAATTTGGCTCATATTGGAGTTTTTCACATACCTTTCTCCTCTACTGTTCTCTTTGCCTTGTGAGAGTAGAAAACATACCTGATTAATTTGAATATCACCATTTTCCTCTTTAATACACTTACAGACAACTGAAGCCTCAATATATTTCTTTTTTTTAATATATTTTATTGATTTTCTACAGAGAGGAAGGGAGAGAGATAGAGAGTTAGAAACATCGATGAGAGAGAAACATCGATCAGCTGCCTCCTGCACACTCCCCACTGGGGATGTGCCCGCAACCCAGGTACATGCCCTTGACCGGAACCGAACCTGGGACCCTTCAGTCTGCAGGCCGACGCTCTATCCACTGAGCCAAACCGGTTTCGGCCTCAATATATTTCTTAAGTAAATTAATATTTATATAATATTAAATATAGAACTTAAATCTTATCAAATGCATGTTTGGCTTAGCAATAGTTATTACATTAGAACTGTATTATTTAATATGAACTGATATAAGTAGTTTACTATGATTAGAGATATAAACATATTAGTTATCAAACTAACATACTAATAAGTCAGTGGAAGATATTTTGGAAGATTGCAAAATTGTTTAAATAAAAAATTAATATACATTGTATATTATGAAGTTCTCAAGGATAAGTTTATAAGAATAAGTACATATATAAATTATATTATTATATAAACACACATATATAGAAATACTAGAAATACATTCATAAGAAACACATATAATGCATCTTTTTTATATTCAGCAATACATTCTTATGCAAACACACATAAACAACATCATTCCTATATTGTTTCCATGATAAAACATAAACATACTTAAAGTTAGTATGATGTGGTAGTGAAATAGTCATAAGACTTGAGAATTGAGTTCTAGTTTCAGTTATTATAAGAGTCATTTAGAAAATAATCTATTTTATCTTGTCTTAGATATCCGAACTTGTAAAATTGGTGTCTAATACTCTCTGATCTCTAAAATATATACGCAATATTGAAAAGTCTGCTCTGGCCCTAAATAGATCTCTAAGGCTACGATGTTATTAGCACTGTGCTAAGAATTCCCAGTGTCTGCATGTGAATGCAACATAGGTAAGGGGAGTGAGGTAGGAAATACACACAGGATACAATTTGTCCTTAAGAAACTACAATTTTGTTGGCATAAGTCTATGTGCATAGTACCTGCCCAGTAAATAGGATGAAATACCTGGAGTTCTTTTAATTCTCTGGTCAGGCATAGCCTTGTGAGGGAGTGTCTGCATCTAAACTGTTAGTTAAAGGTTATTCCTGGGCACCGGGTAAAGCTCTCTGGTAAGTGAAACAGAAACTACAAATGTGTGGGACAGGAGAGGGCTTTCTGGGTTGTTTTGTTGGTTGTTACTTTGTTCTATGTCTCCGTAGGCTATTGGGAGAAAATGTATCAGAGCCAGTAATCCTAAAATATTGTGTAAAAAGCATTAAAATGTTAAATGATTTATGCACACTTTAAAACAGATTCCACTCTTACTTAAGAGAATAAAACAATAGAATTTTAGACCTGCAAAGAACATCTGCATAATTGTAGTTTAGTGCTTTTCAAAGTCCGCACTAAAAATCTCTTAGCCACTATGTAGCAAATACATAAGGCATTCAGTTAGAATTACATTAAAACAATATATCTTTTTATTATATTTAAAAATGTAATTTTAAAATGACAACTTATAATAAATTATAAGCACAAATTTTAACATATTAGATACCATCATATGATTACTTTGCTCCAGACTTTTTCATTTTCTGAGTGTGAGGACTTCAGAATATAGCTTTTCCTGCTCTCCCATCTTGGTGCATGTGTAGGCACTTGTGGGAATATATGTCATGTTCAGCAATGTTTACTTAGAAAGTTTAGAACTCGGTATTGGTGTTCTAAATCAAGGCCTACATGTGTCTACTCCAATAAACTTATGAAGATAAACATTTTCATATAGCATGCACGTCACACTTAATTCAATTCTAGGTGGAGGTTGGACACACATTTTTTATGTATGCTATAATTACAGTTAGTAATAAGTAAATATGAAGCATTGATCATCTTAATTAGGCTATATCCCATAAATATTTATTTTTTCTTTATTTGGGATACTTTGACTCAAACTTTGTATTAGTATTAAATAATGTATTTGTTTTTGTAATTAAAAAAACCCCTCAAATTCTAGAATGATTTAGTTAAAAAGTATACTAATTACAAATAACAAATTTTAAACAATTTTCAACTATTTATTTAAAAGAGCCAGGATTTGCTGGAATTTTTAAACCAAAGTAAAACATAGAAATAAAATATTTCTGATGCTGATAGGATTGTTATTGTGATTCACACTTCCTAGTTTGGGTAGTTTTGATCCATAATTTTTTAAATTGTCAAGTTATTGTGAAAGCCTCATTGTTTGATTGAATATTTTTAAATAAACAGATGTAATAAATTTAACATTGAGATTAATTTGTAGTTGCAAAATGTTGATTATCTGTTTTACATTTGTTAGTTTCTTATAAAAATTATTTTAAAAATTGGTACAATTAAAAAAGTTTATAAATCACTAATCAATATCACCCTGCACTTCATCCCAACCGTGTTGAAGGTAAAGCAACTAGTGTTCCCATGGGGAAAGAAACTTTCACTCAGAGTTCTACAGACTAGTGTGTTTTTTAGTTAGTTACATAGTTATTTTTTAATAATTATATTGAGAGATTAATCACATTGCATACAATTCACCCATTTAAAGTATACTATTCAATAGGTTTTCGTGTATTCAGCATTACTAATCTACTTTCTCCCCTATGGAGATCCTATTCTGAACATTTCATATACTGGTAAATGGAATCCCACAATATGTGACATTTTGTATCTGGCGTCCTATCTAACGTTTTTCAAGGTTCATCTGTCATTCCTTTTTATTGTCAAACTAGGGGCCCAGTGCATAAATTCGTACATGGGTGTGGTCCCTCAGCCTGGCCAGCAACTGGGGCTGATCAGGGCCTGCTGGCTAGAGGGGAGTGACCACGGGAGGTTGGCTGGCTGCGGGAGGTTGGCTGTGGGAGTGCACTGACCACCAGGGGGCAGTTCCTGCATTGAGTGTCTGTCCCCTGGTGGTCAGTGCACATCATAATGACTGGTCAACAAGTCGTTTGGTTGACCGGTCATAGCGGTTGCTTAGGCTTTTATATATATGTAGATAATATTCCATTGTTACTACATACTGCATTTTGTTTATTTATTATAAATTGTTGAGTATCTTAGGTCATTTCTCCTTTTTGCCTATTATGCATAATTCTGTTATGAGCCTTTAGTATATTTTATTTGGCCATATGATTTCATTTTTCTTGGGTGTACACTTAGAAGCAGGATTGCAGGGTCTTACGGCAACTCTATGTTTAACATTTGAGGAACTGCCAAACTGTTTTCCAAACTGGCTGCTACATTTACATTTTCACCAAAATGTATGAGATTTCCATTTTTTTCACATCTTCATTAGCACACATTATTCTCTGTTTTTATTTTAATTTATAATATTAGTATGACCGTTCCAAGGGCTGTACAGTGGAATGCTATCATGACTTTGATATGCATTTTCCTAACTACTAATTACATCAAATAGCTTTACATGTGCTTATTGGCCATTCTTACCTATTCAGATCCTTTGCCCATTTTTTAATCAGATAATTTGTTGTTCATCATACCTGTGATTTGTCAGAAGAATATATCAATTGTTGACGATACTACTTGAAGATATATAACTCCATCTCTTACCAAATTGCAAGCTGACATTTTAGTACCTTCCCAAAGGAAAAGTGATTACTGTTTTATAAACTTTCACTCTAAAGAAAAAGGAAATGGAGCCCGGCCACAGTGGCTCAGTGGTTGAGTTTCAACCTATGAACCAGGAGGTCAGGGTTTGACTCCTGGTTAGGGCACATATCCAAGTTATGGGCTCGGTCCCCAGTGGGGGGCATGCAGGAGGCAGTCAATCAATGATTCTCATCATTGATGTTTCTCTCTCTCCCTTCCTCTCTGAAATCAATTTAAAAAAAAAAAGAAAAGAAAGAAAAAGAAAATTGAAAATAAAAAAAAATGTTGTTACTTTGGCTCCCATTAACAAAAGCAAAAAAAAAATAATATATCACCTAAATAGATACTTTTTGAAAGAGAACAGAAGGAAGGCCAAGAGACATATGAAAACATGTTCAAAGTCACTTATCACAAGAGAGATGCAAATCAAAACGACAATGAAATACTATCTCACACCTGTCAGAATGGCTATCATCAACAACAAGTGCTGGTGAGGATGTGGAGAAAAAGGAACACTTGTGCACTGCTGGTGGGAATGCAGACTGGTGCAGCCACTGTGGAAGACGGTATGGAGTTTCCTCAAAAAACTAAAAATGGAGCTCCCATTAGACCCAGTAATCCCACTTCTAGGAATATATCCCAAGAAACTAGAAAAACCAATCAGAAAGCATATATGCACCCCTATGTTCATAGCAGCACAATTTACCATAGCTAAGATTTGGAAACAGCCTAAGTGCCCATCAGCAGATGAGTGGGTTAAAAGACTATAGTGCATCTACACAATGGATTACTACGCTGACACAGACACCAGGGGGTTGAGGGCATGAGTGGGAGTTCGGGTGGGCAGTGGGTGTATAAGGACACATATATAATACCTTAATCAATAAATAAAAACAAACAAACAAATCAAAACACACACACACACAAAACAGTCGCAATGGATAACAGAGGAGTATTGATTTGGTAATACCTCCAGGGTCTCTGAATGTGCAGACTGTGTTTTATTCATACACACTTTTGTTGGATGAGATATGACAAGTTATTTGTGGGAGTTACTGATGGAAAATTAAGATATTAGAATATTCTTTTTAAATTAATACTTTTACAGTTGTTAATTTTACTCATTTAAGAAAATATAAACAATATTTGTATTCATTTATTTCAAGTAGCTGGACCATAAGGAAACTAAAATATAATTTAAAAATTTTAGCTTATAAAAATTTTAGCTTTTAAATATAATTTAAAAATTTTAGGTGGAATCTCATTATCCAGCCTGAAGACCATTTAAATGAAAAGCCATTTGCAATCATAAGACTGCATAGTGGTGGTAGGTTACATCCATATAGTTTCTGCTTCAGTGAAATCCCATTTTAAGAAAATACTGTATGCTATTCACTCGCTGGACATTCATTGCAATGGAATGTCATTTGTAACAGTAATATGAATTGTAATCCTCTGTCAAGTGGACATATTTTAGAGTGCAGGCGGCTCTGAGGAAGAGTCTGTACATGACAGTTGACCAATGTGTTTTGCTGGCTATTCAGCTCAAACAAGCTTACTGAGTAGCAGTGGTTGATATTCTGTCAAAAACAGACAAAAATAAATTCTAATTAAAGTGTGTTTATATTTAAGCAGATAGTATTGAATTGCCAGAAAATACATGGCATCTGCCAAGCAATGACCCTCTAAGTTCTTTTATAACCCCTTAAAAAATGTAATTAGAGTATTTGTCACACTGTATTTGTATTTTTGTATGTGTTTATATGTGTGCCTGTATGTATGGTGTTTTTCATTAAAAAACTAAGAAATAATTAAGGGTATGTAATATGTGGGTATATAATATCTTTATTTTGCCAGCACCGGGTACATTATCTGGGCTATAAAAGGTACACAGTCCTAGTTCATAAATTGATAACTAAGGCTGCTCTTGTTAGAAGGACTGCTGCTGCTGCTACTATTTCTACTATTGCTGTCTATTATTTATTGAGTGTTCCTCATATGCTATGATCTTCGTACTTTATCTCATTTAATCTTCATATTTGTGTATAATGAGATACACAAATATGAAGTGCTGCTAGGAGGAGGAGAATGGGGTACAAACATGATATTATCCTCATAATACCAATAAAAATGGAGTCAGAGTAATTAATGCTGGGAAGTGGTCAAATCTTTTTTTATCAAGATGGAATTTTTGGTTTGTTTTTGTATTTGTTGATTGGTTTGTATACTTTCCATACACAGTTTCTTCAGGAAAAGTGGAGGCAAGGAGTTAGATCTAGCATGTGTTTCAAGAATAAGTTCGCTCATTGGGATTTCCCTCGCGTGTGCTGCTTTGGGAAGGAGAGTGGGGATACACACGTGATATTTTAGTTCAAGCGTCTAAAGATCACATCTTCTTTTATTTGATTTTCTGCTCCAAACCCACATCACACAGCTTGTCCAAAATGAACAATCACTAGATATTATTGATAGGCAGACTACCTGCCACACATCATCTTTGTTAAGTGAATCAGGATGAAAATACTTTGGGTTATGATGTCTGCCCACTGTGAGAAAGAGAATTTAAAGTGCCCAGAGCTGATTTTCGCCTGCTGGAGATATGAATCTCTTGGCACCTATTAGCATAATCTACTTATGGAAGAGATAAAAATGTGCAGCCAAAGGCCTGCAAAGTGGTTTGCTGGGCCCTATTGTTGAGCCCTAATTTAAATTACTTGGTTTTCTCAATTATTATTCCAAAGCCTCATCTGAACCCTTCTGATGCTAAATGTACTTTATAGGGACAATATATTTCCATAACTTGTAAAATCTTTAATGTAAGATTTATATATCTTCAGTGAGATGGATGAGAATAATTACTTTGAGTCTTGTTAAGTTCCTTGGAGCAATGCTGTTAAAAATTTGTATAACAGAAAGAATTAAAATGTCACAAGATATATTTCTGAGTATAACAACCATAGCATTTAGAAACATTCTTAAGCACAGTATTTTTTTAAAAACAAAATCCCTGGATTATCTTGGCACATATTCACACATGAGGACAGTATGATATACCTAAAATAGTTACCTAACACCTGGTAATAATGAGACCCATATTTCAAGTTCATTTTAAGTGTGATTGCTTTATGTAGAGCAAATGTTTCACCATATCCATTAGGGCACTGTAGTTTTAAACAGCAAGTGTTAAATGATGCCATCGGTCTCTGAGTAAACTTGACAAGAAAATATACAAATTTTAGTCATAAGAAACACAGTTCAGAATACGTATTCTAATAATTGTTAGTATAATCATCTTGTGCTCATAAGAGAGAAAGGGTTTTTTTGTTTGTGTGTTTGTTTGTTTTTATTAATTTTAGAGAAGGAGAGAGAGATAGAAACATCAATGATGAGAGGGAATCATTGATTGGCTGCCTCCTACATGCCATCTACTGGGGATTGAGCCCGTAACCTGGGCATGTGCCCTGACCAGGAATTGAATTGTG
Organism: Myotis davidii; assembly: GCF_000327345.1. Lineage (NCBI taxonomy): Eukaryota > Metazoa > Chordata > Mammalia > Chiroptera > Vespertilionidae > Myotis > Myotis davidii. Next base: position 2,315,827 of record NW_006287255.1, on the reverse strand, counting down.
GCTTTCTGGTTCATAGGTCATCATGCTCAACAACTGAGCAACACCGGCCATGCCCTTATCATTAAATTTAATAAACAACAAGATTTCAGAAATCACCTCTAGGACATTTTTTCAGAGTTGATAAATTTCAAAACCTCCTCAATCATCTAAAAATATGAGTGAACAAAGCATGAACAACATAGCATGAACACCTCTTTAGGCACATATTTAATTTAACAGCAGCAAGAGTGAACGTGGAACCTTCTGACAGAGAGAGGGAAGTTATTGAAACCCTCAGCACAATAACTACTGTAATTTCAAAGTCAATAGGCAGCTTTTTCATTTCATTCCAACTCCCTGTTTATAAGTTGTGAACAGGTAAAGATAAAAAGAGTTGTTAAATATTTAAATATCTCTTCACTGTTCCTCATTC
>NW_006287255.1:2309077-2314668 GCF_000327345.1 Myotis davidii | reverse complement strand
CAGTTTGGCTCAGTGGATAGAGCATTGGCCTGGGACCGAAGGGTCCCAGGTTTGATTTTGGTCAAGGGCACATGCCTGGATTGCAGGCTCGGTCTAATGTGCAAGAGGCATTCAATCAATGATTCCCTCTCATCATTGATGTTTCTATCTCTCTCTTCCTCTCCCTTCCTCTCTGAAATCAATAAAAATAAATTTTTTAAAAAGCGGAGGCTCTAATTCCTAGTCCTTGCCCTGTACTAGCTGTGTAATCTTAAAAAAAATATAACAGAGTAATAGTATTTCATATATTGACAAAACATGTTTGCTGTGAATGGCAAAGATTTTCATAAATTCATTTGTTCATTCATCTATTCATTTAATTTTCCTTTAAAAAAGAGTAAAGAAAATGTCATTCAAATTAGAGATCTCTTTAGGAAATATTCAATTTCAAAGATTGAATAAAAGTTCATAAGGCGTTTATTATCTCAGTGAAATCAGATTTATAATGTAGTGATATGTCCTAGTGTTCAATTAGAGAAGCTGAACCACTAGGGAATTTTTATCTTTATATATGTTATATGTAATGTATACATGTAGGTAGATAGTTGGATAGATAGATATTCTATATGTAGAATCTAAATACTTATGGAATCTATATATATGGAATCTATACATTAAATCTGTGAATGGAATCTATCAATCGCTATCTATCTATTATCTATCTACCATTTATCTCTACAGAAGTAGGAGTCCTTTATGACAACTACACACACACACCTGATGGTCAGGAAAGCTGACAGAGGGCTCAGAAGAAGGTGGAACAGTTGCAAGCCCACCACTCCTCACACCAACTCAGTGAACCAGCAGGTCAGAGATGATGTAGGGAGCTGCAAAGGACTGCTCCTTCATGCCTGCTCTCTAAATACCCCACAGGACTCTCTCCTTCTAGCTGGAAACATATAGAAATGAGAGTTCTGGAAAATGTGTTCAGCCTAATTATGACAAATATTGTTGGAACATGTGGGATCAAGAACAGAAGAGTTAGGCTCAAGTCCGAGCCCTATCACCCACTAGGGTTTATGTGGAATCGTGTAAATACTCTGTTTATTTCTTTAATCCATAATAGTTGTGAACAGTAATGGAGATGCTGTGTGGTACACATATTAAAACAGCATCTAACTGAGTCTGACAAGTAAAAACACTGACTTTATTCATTCTTTATTAAACATAATTGGCATAATTTATTTCTTAGCTAACTTTTTAATAGTAAAAATAACATTTTTCTAAACAATGTGTAAACTGCAGCTGAAATATTCCCGAGACACCTAAAATATCTCGGTTTATTTTGTTTTCTGTTTTAATTTAACTTTTTTGTACAGCTAAACCATCAGATGAGCCTTGGCCAGTGTGGCTCAATTGGTTGAGCATCTTCCTGTGCATCAAAAGGTTGCCAGTTCAGTTCCTGGTCAGGGCATATGCCTGGGTTGCTGGTTCCATTCCCAGTGGGGGATGTGCAGAAGGCAGCTGATCAACCTTTCTCTCTGACAAAGATGTTCTTCTCTCTCTCTCTCTCTCTACCGCTCCCTTCCTCTCTCTCTAAGAAACCAATAAAAATATTAAAGAAAAACAGCCGAAACCGGTTTGGCTCAGTGGATAGAGCGTCGGCCTGCGGACTGAAGGGTCCCAGGTTCAATTCCGGTCAAGGGCATGTACCTGGGTTGCGGGCACATCCCCAGTAGGGGATGTGCAGGAGGCAGCTGATCGATGTTTCTCTCTCATCGATGTTTCTAACTCTCTATCTCTCTCCCTTCCTCTCTGTAAGAAATCAATAAAATATATTAAAAAAATATTTAAGAAAAACAAAACAAAACAAAAACAATAGATGATAACATTGTAAGTACGAAAAATTTCCAAACTATTTTAGTAAATGTTGTTGAAAATCACAACTTAGAGTCCATTCAAATAATTCAAATTTATTGTTTCTGGAAAAAAAAATTAAGAAGGATAATTTGTTGTGAGAAAAATGCCTAGGGGAAAAGGCAAAACCCACTGTTCCAATTGTTAGATTATACAAGAAGTGTGCGTGGGGAGGGCTATAACGCACATACATCCTGAGATGTACGGGGCATGGGAACACCACATCACAGGTTCCCTTCTCCCCACAGCCAGGCTGATGCCCTATGCCAATGCAAACACGTGGTTGTTAGAGCCCCCGGTCAACCAAAGGCAAAGGGATTCAAGCTAAATGCTGTCCTCAGCTCTCACGTGGCTGCCTGGGCAGGAGCTGGGCTGAGCTTGAGAGTCTGCAGGACAGACTGGGGCTTCCAGGAAACAGGGAGGGGGAGGCTTCCCCCAGCAGGATTGGCCTCGGATTTCCTGCAGATCCAACGCTGAGGACTCCGCAGAGCTCCCTTGGCGAAGTGGACCATTTCTGAGGCCTAGCAGAGCTGAACTAGGGCAGGGGTTCCGGAGGTGGGATCTGCACAGAGCCCCTTGTCTTAGTTCCGGCTGCTGTAAGAAAATACCTCGGCCTGGGTGGCTTGCAAAAAACCAGAAAGGTATTCTCAGAGTTCCCAAGAATGGGAAGTCCAAGCTCAAGGCTCCGGAGGAGTCTATGCGAGTGCATGCCTACTTCCGGTTCATAGATGGCCACGTTTTGCTGTTCGGTGCTTCATCCCTGGAAGCAGGAGCGCCAGCAGATCGCATGGACACAGGCACTCTCAGGCGGATGTGGCCGGGAGAGCCCGCAGCAGGGCTCTGCTGAGTGGTTTTAGGTCCTCAGTGGAATATGTAGCTGAGAATAAAGTTGGGACTGAGTGTCTAAAGATATAGTAGAGACTATGAGATTGAGAGAAAGAACGGACTAGAACAGCGATTTTCAATTTATTTTTCATCTCATTGGAACACATAAACTAATTACTAAAATTCTGTGGCACACCAAAAATATGTTTTGCTGATCTGTTTTACTGATCTGGCAAAAAAAAAAAATAGGTGTACTGTTGATTCATTCACAATGGATGCCTATTGTTGTGCTGGCTATTGTTGATGTGTGTGTGTGTGTGTGTGTGTGTGTTGTGTGTGTGTGTGTGTGTGTGTTTCAATCTATGGGAAAAGAGGTCAGTGTCCCTGATAAATAGTCAGATATTAGATGTATTAAAAAATTCTTGTGGCACACCTGTTGAAAATTGCTGGACTAGAAGAATCTAGTATGAGTGCCAGACTGCACTGTGGGCACAAGGGACGCTGGCACATAATGGTACATTTAAAATGAGCCAATCATTGCTGCTTTGTGTTTTTCTCCATTTATCTATTCTCAGCTATGGAATGCACCCGAAGTGTAGTCAGGGGCTGTATTTAACCAGGAGTCTTGTACATCAAAATGCAAAGGAGGAGTGGGGCAGGCAGTGAGAGTGTATGCAAAGAAGGGATTATGACTGATCATGTGAGCAAGGTTGGAAGGAAAGTGAGAAATGGAGGGAGCCGGGGGATGGAAATAAGGATAATGAAAAGTTGAGACATTGGTGCATCCCAGTGAGATGGAAGGATTACCTCTGTTTTCAAAGATGTTCATTTGTTCTAAGATCATCAGTCTTAATTATTCCACCTGCCAACAGGCCTTCAGCTTTTTATTTCATCTTATCAGTACTGCTACTGCCTTATTTCAGATTGCCATCACCTGGGACATTTCCCTGGCCTCTGCTCCTAAGTATGGTTCACAGGCACCAGCGTTAGCACCACTCTCAAGCTTATCAGAAACTCAAATTCTTGGGCCTCGACATAGGCATGTTAAATAAGAATCCCTGAGTGGGGCTCACGTGACTGTTTATGCACAAAGAATGTGGAAATTACTGTCCTTGCTGCCATGTATTCTTGAATAGCTACACAAAGGATTTTCCAGATAAGCAAATCTTCCAAACGAGCATTGTAATTCTTCCTCTCCGAATAATTCACTGGGGACTCTTTACCTAAAGCATAATATCTACCATTTTTACTTACTCAATTCCCTTAGCTCCAACCGTATGCACTATTGTTTTTCATATCTTCATGCCTTGACCTCTGGCGTTCTGGGTATTCTGAATGGCCTTTCCTTTTCCTATCTTGCTACACTTACAGAAGTAAATATTACTCAGTCTTCACATGTAAGCCAAGACCTTTCCTGGTTCCCCTAGTCAGTGTAGGTGACCTTCCTTTGTTTTCATTGAGCTCTATGTGGACTTCTGTTTCAACAGCATCTCATCATCTCATTATTTTGTATTTATTACTCTCTACTAGAAAGAAGGGTCCTTGATGGTAAGGATATTTTTCCTTTTGTCTTTCTAGTCCAGAATCTAAATTAGTTATTAGGCATTCACTATATAATCTTGGAGGATGAGTTATTAATTGTTTTTGAATGCAGATACTAGGCCATATCCAAATCTGACTTACAACAATTTATTATGTGTTGTAAACAGCCAAAAATAATGAACAATCTATGTACAGAATATATTTCTTTGCATCAAGTCATTTACACCTATATTACATAATAAAAAACAACAACTTATAATACTTTAATTCTTCATATGGCAAAAGCAGCCTTTACTAATTTTTCAGTAAGACTTTGTGATATGAGTGAATTATTTTTCTTGAACTATATAGAATTTGTTTCAAGTCTTCAGATTCTTTCCCCAAGGGTATACTGTGATCCCTGGAAATACTTATCTATTACTTTGTATGGGCAATATGACTAGTCTGTTGGTTTTGTAGCAAGATTTCCAAGTTTGAACAATGATTGGAATTTTGATAATGACCTCATAAATTTCATGTTCTGGACAACTGAGCCAGTCAGGCCCATTTATATTTGTTTCATAGTTCATTTCATGGGATCATACCAAGCAATCACTTTCCTGTTAATCTCCAACAGCTGGGACAACTGACCCATTTACACTAATGAAAAGACATTCTTGGGTAATGGAGATATAAAATGACAAAATGATGATTAGGAGATATCAATATCCAATAACACAGCTTAAATTAATATTTTTTATTGTTGCTGGATTAATAGAATCATCTTTCTTTGAGAGGTAAGCCATTAAAAGTGTTGGTTTAGTTTTCAACACTTCTGGCTCTTGGAATGTACTTTCCAAATAATAGTCAGGACTCATTTTAGCCTTGAATTACTATAGCAAATGTGTGAATTCTTTAAGACATTGAACTACACAATACCCTTTTTTAAAGGCATATGTAAATTATGGGACAACCAACTTTACAAAGGGATTCACAAAACTTCCTTAAGCAGTATTTTTATAATATGAGGTGGGCAAAAGTAGGTTGTGAGTATATGAAACACAGAGTTTAATCTTGTGTTATCATTTCTTAATTATTGTATTATTTATTTGCATTACAACTGTAAACCTACTTTTGCCAACTCCTGTATAAATTCATGGTTTAAATTGTCCTCAATCATGCAGAGATTACAGCCAGGACATACACACATATGCACTCGATTAAATAAACCTGTGAAGGATTCTTTTACTAGGGGCCCTGTGCATGAAATTCATGCACTGGGTGTCGGGGGCGTCAGGCCTGGGCAGGGGACCCTCCTCTCCTCCACCCATCACCGGCTCCGCCTCTGG
>NW_006287255.1:2295030-2308984 GCF_000327345.1 Myotis davidii | reverse complement strand
TGTCAGACCTGGGAAGGGGACCCCAAGCCCCCTCCGATTGCTGGCTCTGCCCCTGGCCCATGCCTGACGCCTCTGGCGGAGGCGTCAGGCCTGGGCAGGGGACCCTCCTCTCCCCCCGCCATCACCGGCTCCGCCCCTGGCCAGAGGCGTCGACTCCCATCACCCTCCGATCTCCTGATCGTCCCCTTGCCCAGGCCTGACGCCTCTGACAGAGGTTTCATGCCTGGGCAGGGGACCCCCATCTCCCTGCGGTTGCAGGCTCTGCCCCTGCCCAGGCCTAACACCTCTGGCCGAGGCATTAGGCCTGGGCAGGGGACCCCCATCTCCCTGCGGTTGCAGGCTCTGCCCCTGCCCAGGCCTAACACCTCTGGCCGAGGCATTAGGCCTGGGCAGGGGACCCCCATCTCCCTGCGGTTGCAGGCTCTGCCCCTGCCCAGGCCTAACACCTCTGGCCGAGGCATTAGGCCTGGGCAGGGGACCCCCATCTCCCTGCGGTTGCAGGCTCTGCCCCTGCCCAGGCCTAACACCTCTGGCCGAGGCATTAGGCCTGGGCAGGGGACCCCCATCTCCCTGCGGTTGCAGGCTCTGCCCCTGCCCAGGCCTAACACCTCTGGCCGAGGCATTAGGCCTGGGCAGGGGACCCCCATCTCCCTGCGGTTGCAGGCTCTGCCCCTGCCCAGGCCTAACACCTCTGGCCGAGGCATTAGGCCTGGGCAGGGGACCCCCATCTCCCTGCGGTTGCAGGCTCTGCCCCTGCCCAGGCCTAATACCTCTGGCTGATTCGTCCGGCCTGGGCAGCGGGGACCCACAGCTGTAGTGGCCCCATGATCACGGGCTCCAATTTAGGCCCAGGCAAGGGAGCCTTAGCTCCCGGGACTGCCAGCTTCAACTGTGCCCAGCTCCCATCGCTGGCTCCACCCCTACTTCCTGCTATCACTGGCCAGGGTGGCAAAGGCGCCCGATTCTCCAATCATGAGAAGGGCCGCCTTTGCCCTGCCCCCCGCTCTTAGCTCCCCCCTGGGTTTCCGATCACTCTCAGTGGCAGGGGGCTTCTTCCTGCTTTCCCTTTCGCCTCCCTGCATTGCGCCTACATATGCAAATTAACCGCCATCTTTGTTGGTAGTTAACCGCCATCTTTGTTGGCAGTTAACTGCCATCTTAGTTGGCAGTTAATTTGCATATTGCCCTGATTAGCCAATGAAAAGGGTAGGGGTTGTACGCCAATTACCATGTTTCTCTTTTATTAGTGTAGATGTTTACTTTGAATTTATATTAGTTCACACAAAAACTCCATCCATGCTTTTGTTCTGACCCTCTGGTCCAGTTTAAGAACCCATTGTGGCCCTCGAGTCAAAAAGTTTGCCCACCCCTGGACTATGGGCTTGACTTTTGGGGGTCTTCCAGGAGGCAGTGTGTATCATTGCTCACTGATACCTGTGCCCTGTCCTCTCCCTGGGCACAAGCTCCACTGTATTTCCCAGCATCCTTACAGTGATGCATGACCATATGATTAAGGTCTGGTCAATGCAATGTGAGTGGAAGTGAGATGTAATATGTGCCTCTTCCGGGCGAGGCCCCCCACCCCACACTCACATCTGTAGTTCTCTTTTCCTGTCATCTAGCTGGCTGGACAGGATTCCATGAACCGAGGGGAAGCACCTGGCTCTGAACTGGTTTCATGGAACAGAAATCGCCCCCCACCTTGCCCCCAACCCTCATTAAATTGCAGTGACTGAGATATTTGAATTGTGTTGTGAGCCACTAGATTTCAGGATTTATATTTTATAGAAGCTAGTATTATTTGCCTTAATGAATGTTGCTGGAATGACTCTCCACAGCTAGAAGTTAGTCTTCTTTCATTCTTGACTCTTCCTCAAGTGTGGTTGAATGTCCAGGCCCTGCTTGACAAAACATTTGTAGCCAGTAAGAGAGCAAAGCCGGAAACCTGTGCCTGGATGGAGGCAGAGTATGGCCAGCTCACCTGGAGCTAGCATGCACTCCCAGCATGAGTGCGAGTGCAGGCAGGAGTGCGGGCAGGCTCAGTGAAAGCCTTGTGTGAAGTGAGTGCAAAGTTAAACTGGGGGAATATATCAGGACTTAAGAATCTAGACATGACATAAGCCAGTCGGAAAAAGATAAATATCACATGATCTCACTCATATGTGGGATATAATGATCAACATAATTTGATGAATAAGAATAGATCCAGAGACAAATGGTGGGAGGATAATTTTGCTACTGTTATGAATTGTAATGTAAATATCTGATATGCAGGATGTATTTTCAGGGGTCGTGAACCACAGATTGAGAACCACTGGCTTAGATGAAGGTAAGATTGGAAGCTAAAAGGAAAAAACGGTTTCTCTACTCAAGACTCCTTACTCAATTGTGTGGGTTGTCCCCTCACATGAAGTGATTTTGACACTGACTACCCAGAGTTAGCAAGACCCCACAAGTTAAGTAAGACTCATTCCCACAAGACTGCACCCACCTCACATGCCAATTGCATGTTGAGGGTCCCCAGGTTTCCCCCACTCCACTTTTGCCCAACTTGGCTACAAATGAAGGATTCTCGTGACTCCTCCTGAGGTTTAAAATTTGCTCTCATGGCTCATAGAACTCAGGGAAATACTTTACTGACTATTATAAGCTTATTATGTAGGACATTATAAACAATATGAATGAACAGCAAGATGCAAAGGTACATAGGATGAAGTCTGCAAGTGTCCCAAGTGCAGGAGTGAGGCGAGTGTCAATCCCCTGGCACACATGTTCCCCACAATCCTGGCATGTGTGTTCTCCAAACCCCTCTGTTTGAGGTTTCTGAAGAGCTCTCATTACATAGGCATGGCTAATTGAACTTTTGGCCATTGATAATTAACCTACACCCTCTCCCTGGAGTCCCAGGGGAGAGGAGCTGGGTTCCAACCGTCTAATCATGTAGTTGTTTCCTCTGGCAACTCGCCCCCATCCTGGAGTTATATAGGAGCCCACCAAAAATCACCTCATTAGAATAAACTGTGTTTGAAAGGTGCTTATTATAAAAAACAAAAGCACCTTTATCACTTGGTAAATTATTAAGAGTTTAAGGGCTCTTAGGATATGAAGACAAACACCAAAAGTATATTTCTTATTATATCACAATATCACAGAGGCAACGATGGAAAATTGTTCTAGGGGTTTTGTACTACAGGGATTTACTGATCAAAGAAATACTTTAGCAGCTCAGACACTATGTAACAACTAAATTTTAACCCCCACACCCCATAAGCGTGAAAACTCTTTCCTATATTGCTAATGTTCTCATTTCTCCATTCTTCCAACATGCATTTGATGGAAGTTATAGGCTGTCTTGGCAAATTGCTGAGAAACTGGCAATAGGCAGGCCTGATAGTGGCTAATCTACTAGTTTATCATTGTCAGATTATTTTCTCAGGATAAGGAATAAAGTCCAAACATCTGAATTTTGCCTAAAGCCATGGGAGCTAAACAGAACTCCTCATATCCAAAGTTTTTTCTCTTAATTGTACAAATTAGCAAATATTGATTCTTAGTAACAAAGTAGTAATGTAGCTTTGTTTATTTCACACCAAATTAAATCAGGATTTAGAAATAAATTGATTCCACTTGTTTATTATTCCATCCAATACCAAAACTATTGATCTCTAGTAGCTAGATCTCAGCCCTCAAGGGATTCAGAACTTAATGGGGCAGACAGGCAAGTGATGGATGGCTGAGTTAAACACAGGTTACTAAGGGTGTGCATCTAACCCAGACTAGGCAGGGAAGGATGTTTAGATGTTTAATCTTGCATTATTAAAGAAGATAACCTACCTTAAAACATAGTTGTTTTTCCAGATCATTCTTGTATCTATTTTTCCTAACAAGACAATGAAGTTTCTCTCAGTCACCTCCATGACTAATAATTTGCAGTAGTAAAATGGCTGAGGGGCATTCTCTGGTTTAACATGAACTGATTCCAAAAATCAAGCCAGCAAACTTGAATTCAACAGTATTATTCATTATGGAAGCATGATTAAAAATCAAATTAGACTGCTATGAATAAGTTAGTTCTCACCACAGTTTATTCACTATTTTGTTAAAATCCCATTTTGAAGGGATTGATAGGTGATCATAACTCATTGATAATTGTGAATCACTCTTTGGACTTCACTTTTTATTACTGTCTTCAAGAGTCATTATCTTTGAACTTTCCTAACTCATTTTTTCTAGAAAGTGTTAGTTTACATAGAAATGTTTACGTCCATACTCACACCCGATGTGATTACATTAATTTTAAGTTAGGGAAATATTCAATTAGTGTAGGCGTCTGAACTGCACAAATTCAGTGTTCAGCTTTGCAGATTCACAAAGATTGAAGATGTATGGTCCGAGTATTTTATAATTATACTCAAGCACATATTTGGTTATTGTGTGTTATTTATGTACTATGAAGAATTGTCAGGGAGGGTGCTTTACATATTCTACCAGCTCAGCTTCACACACAAAAAGACTCATTTGCTCACTTAACAAGTATCTCCGAAATAAACGCTTGCTGTGCCATCTTTAACAATGGAACCAAGAAGACTTGGTTCAGAGGCTTTGTGGTGCCTCCCTGTCAGGCACAGTTCATGTTAAACTATAGTTATCTGTGGTAATAGCTCTCTTCTCTGTCTAAATTCTTTTAGGCAGTTAGGGGAAGTTAAAGGGCTTATCTGAGTCTTTTGTTTTTTTGAAAATAAGCAGCTTAAAATAGTCAATATCCCAAAAGGCATATTTTAGAGTGGCACATTCTGCTTCCCTTCATATATTCAAATGCTTCCTCCATGACATTGCTAGATGATTCTATCAATAGCCTAGTGAAGGCAAATCATTTGAGGATGGGGAATCTTTTATGTTGTACATGTCCGTCATCATCAACAATATATTGTAATCATTTTCTCCACATATATCTATCCTAATACACTGTTGACATTTCCATGAGGCTGTATGGCTCATCACACAAATTAGGACACTTTGTCACATTCATACACAGAGAAAAACACAGCCCTGTATTTCCTAGATAAATAAAATTGGCAGCATTTTCTTCCATTGAAATAATCTCATTATGTAGTTTTATTGGTCCAACAGATTATCATTTTTCATAAATCAGTTAGATTTCAGAACCAATTTTCAGTAGCATTTTGCACAGAGTCATTCCAGTTCTAATGTTTAAACTAGGAAATTCCTTTATCTGAATTTATTAAAATATTAGCAATGCTAATGTGGAAAGAGAATCAAAATGAACAAGGCAACTATTCTGAATATTTCATTTAGAAATTGTTATATTTGATTATATGACAGATCCCATCAGTTTTGGAGGCCGGTTTTGATGTTTTGTTTTATTTTTAAATCACCTGTGTTGTTTTGGTTTGTATAATATTTATTATTTTTATTGTTTGAGTTTACAATTTGAGTATATGAGCATTTACTATTTTACCTATATTCATAATATCTTAGATTTTTATTACTAAATGAGTGAAAGTACTTGTTGAGTGAAATTACTTGGTATTTGGTGGTTATTACTGAACATTTGGTTAATAATGTGAAAATATTATGGATATATAATCTCAATGTTTGAGATTATTTTTTATTGCAAAAGGTATGTGTTTAGCCCTGACAAGATTCATCAGGTGTATATCTAGGGCTCATTCTAAATGTTTGCCCCATGCATGCATGAACTACTTTAAAAAACAAATGATAAACAATAAAAATGAATTGACTACATTGTTAAATATATTAGAAAATTAGGGAAGAATTATTTAAACTTATAAAAGACAATTTTAATTATGTGAGCTATCTGTTTATATTTATTTTATAATATACAAGGGCACAATCAAGCATATTAATTTTCTATGTCCTGGCAAAAATGTCAATTGGTTTCTTCATAAGAAAAATTTGTCAGTTTTTATGGTGTTTGTTACCACTAATGTATAACCTAGTGATTTTTGTGTGTGTATGCTAACTTTCCATTATCCGACTATCATGAGGATAAGCTTTCTTAGTTGTTTTTTTTTAAGAAACTTTATTTTCCTTAGCTTCTATCATTGTTCATAATTCCTCAATCAGTCTGCACCTCCTTAAAGGCAGTGATGTGAAACCAGTGTGTCTGTTTTATTGCTTTATTTCCAATAACTAGAAAAATATATGGGAGCAAGTATAAAGAGTAACATTATATAAGTTATTATGAATTTGATTATATTTATCTTTTAATAACGTAGTCATAAATCTTATGCTTCCTAATAATATCTATAAATAATTCTTAACATCTTAAACATCACTGTGAAGTTACAATGACACTGAAGAATATAGTTAGGAGGCATTACTCTACAGTTACCAAGATTCTATAAACAAATTTCAGGGACAAGTGACAAATTTAGAAAAATTACTTGTAGCCTGTATAAAATGCAAAAAAGAAAAAGAAAATGCTACACTTTATAAAGAGCTTCTGGAATTTTGAAAGAACAAAGGAGTGCTAGAGAAAAATAAAGAAAGAATATGATCAGGAAATCCTCTAAAATAGAAATCCAAATGGCCCAGACCCAATTTCAGTCTCAATTATATAAATGCAAGTCCCAATAATGATGACAAAGCAATTTTTAACCAATAAGATTGACAAAAATGTAACAATGAATAATATCTAGTGTTTCAGAGAGTATGAGCAAGACAGGCGCTATCATATACTATTGAGAGGAGAGTGAATTGGTCCAACCATTTCAGGCAGCAATTTGTCTATTTTTCTCAAAGACTTGAATGCTCAAATCCATTAACTGATTAATTCTATTTCTAAGAATCAGTCCTGCAAAGACCACTTACTGGTGCTCAAACATGTCTGTGCAAATGGCCCCTGAAATGTTGTACGTAACAGTGAAATATTAGAAGCAACCTCTATGTCAATCTTTGGAAAGATAAATTATGTAAAATCAATAAAATAGATTACTTACAGCCATTAAAAAATAAGAAAATTTATCTCTTACTGAAATAAGCAAATGGAAAGAAAACAGGTCTAATTATAATTAATTATTTACAGAAAAGATAAATACATAAATACATATGTATTTATAAATATAAATGCATAAACATATATGTATGAACTCACATGTTTTTATAAACATAAGGAAATGGTATACTCCAGTTTGTCGACCATAATGACCCTTGGGAAGTGGGACAAGGCAGTTAAATGAGAGACTTTGGCTTTTTATTTCTTAATTTCTTTTGTTTGATTTTTTATTAGAATGTAATATACTTGTAATTTTTAATTTAACTTACTATGAATAACATTTTATATTCTGTAATATAGAACAAGAATTAATTTATTTTTTTATTTCAATAAATTTTTAAAATAAACAGTTTTATCTAAATGTGTAAATTTTTTGTGTGTGAACTAAATAACATAGTCATTTATTATATATATTATATCAAGAAAAATTTCAATAACATGCAGCAAAATTTTCTTCTCAAGAAAGGGCAATATATTAATTTATTAATTTTTAAGCATTATAACTAAAATATATTTTAATTTAGGCCATTATATCCATTAACATTTTTTACTGTCTATTTCCACCAGTTATGCTAATTTATTTTAGAGATTCTTTAACTCTTCTTCCTCAACACAAAGTTTTTAATACAAATAAAAGGGTAATATGCTAATTAGAGCGAATGTCTTCAGGAAGACCTTTCAGATGTCCTTCTGGACAAAGCTGCAGCGGCTGCGAGGGCTGAGGCTCGAGCACCTGCAGGTGGCTGCGAAGGGCCCAGGCTCAGGCCAGCAGTGGCAGCAGCAGTGGGGTAATGGGGGCGGCGCCTTCCCCTGATCCACCAGGTCGCCTCCCGCAGAGGGAGGCCAGACTGCAGCTTAGCCAGGGGCGAGGCAGAGGCAGTTAGGAGTGATCAGGCAGGCAGGCAGGCGAGCAGTTAGGAGCCTGCTGTCCCGGATTAAGAGAAGGATGCCTAAGAGAGGTATGTCTGACTGCAGTTTTAGGCCCACAGGGATTGGGCCTAAACTGGAAGTTGGACATCCCCCAAAGGGTCCTGGATTGGAGATGGTTCAAGCCAGGCTGAGGGACACCACCCCTGCACAAATTTCATGCACCAGGCCTCTAGTAGTCTATAAGAGTCTCATAGAAGCAGAACTAATAAATTGTGATAAAACCCTTTATAACTTATCTGTTGTACTAATTCCCCACATTTTATTGCTATACTGATAGGGGAAGTTGTAGTGAATGTGACTACTTATAGTGAGTACAGATATTCTTTTTTAAAAAATAAAATTTTAGCAAAATAAAATATTGAGGAAAATCAAAATTGATTTCTTACTTCAAAATAGTACAATTTTTCAAATTGAACTTTCAAATGTGAATGATTATTTAAATAACTGAAACATTATTGTACTACTAAAGTATATCTGTATATTAATTACCCTCCAAGGATTTTAGGTTTGATATCAAAACTCATTTTCTTTGACACAATGTTAATTACACTATCCAGATCTAATGATGCATTATACATTTAATTACTAATTCTGTGTTATTTTTAAGTGAATGCAAAAAAATATGGATATGAAGAGAATGCCAATGGTCTTCATTTTTGTGCAGATTTCATATTATGATTTTAAATTAGTTACCAGATGATCCAATTTCTCCTTAGAAAGATTTAATTCATTGTATTTGTTGAAAAGCTTGACATAATTCCTAGGTACTTTATATTTAAGACTATTTTATAATATCATATTATAAAACACCTTGCTTTTGAATTAACTTATTAATGTATATTGAATTACAAGTCATAGAAATTAATATAAGTGGTGAATATTCCTTCAATCCTGACTAATAAACAGTTGGCATATGAACATCCATGTTGAAATATAGGACATTTTTACTGGAAAATACATTTTCTATTTAAAAGTTTTTATGCCAATATAATATAATTGGTTCCATTAAGCCATTATAACATAAATTGCATTTCTCTAAGATCATTTTAGCCTTTACACATGGCTAAAGGCTTTCATCAGTTATATAAAATTGAGTGCTGTCAATGAATTTTACTATTGAGTAGGAGCCTGCCAGTAGACTGAGTACCTAAAAAAGTGGCAAAAAAGCAAAGTAATTCTAGAATTAGGTAACACTTCTATAGAGCCTATACCATCCATTCACTTTTTAAATTGTCTTACCTATATTAAATCATTCCATTTTC
The DNA here is from genome assembly GCF_000327345.1 of Myotis davidii. Classification (NCBI taxonomy): domain Eukaryota; kingdom Metazoa; phylum Chordata; class Mammalia; order Chiroptera; family Vespertilionidae; genus Myotis; species Myotis davidii. The sequence continues at coordinate 2,299,753 of NW_006287255.1, read as the reverse complement.
GTCATAATCTAAGAGTTTGATCTTATCATCATGCCCATATTAGAGCTGAAGAAATTGAGTATAAGGGAGGCTAGGTAATTTACCTAGTGCCACAAAAAAGTAAAAAGGTAAGCTAGAATTGAAGTCCAGGTAGTGTAGCTCAACAAGCCATGCTCTGACTTAACCATTCAACTGCACGGCTTACCTGTATGAATTGACTTTGTGTGATCAAAATAGGTAGTTGCAATCAAAGGACCTATAAAGCTACACAAATGGACCCATGATTTCATAACTTTAATTTGCTACCACAAACCCATTTGCCAAAACTTCAAAGTTCTGTTTCCTCTAATTATTTAATATTTAATAGGCCTCACCAATACATTTGCTTTGGTTCCATTGGGCTGCCATTGAGTGTTAAATTCTAAAGAGGCGTAGTTGGTTGCTTCTAAACTCCTGCCAGATAACTAACACAGACAAGGATAAGCTTTCTCATCAAAACTACTGATGCTGAGTCTTCTTTCAAGTGTCTCATTTTTCCCACATTTTTTGCTGGAATATGTCTATTTCATTTAAAATCCAAAGCATGGGTTGTAGAGTTGGGTGAGCCTGATGCCCTCTCCGACTGCTGTTTTGGGGTTCAGAAGGCCATAATGAACTAGCACCTAAGGTGGCTGGAGCCTGTTGCACATTGGCGCAAAAAGGAAAAGGGAAAAATATAAGGAATAAATCATCATAGCTGAAAGTCAGCAGAGTGGATCAATCCCACAGGTATATTAACAATGATACAAGCCCTGGTATATATATATATATATATATATGAAGTATATCAATATATATACATATTGGTATATGAAATATATATATATATTTATATAGATATCAAAAACAATGATGGAAAAATTACTAGCAAATCATTTCAGAAATATAAATTGTGTTAGTTGTCATGAAAAAACCACTGGATTTTTAGTAATACCAAATCCCTTTTAAATATTATTTGTATTGTCCAACACATTTTTCTACTAATATTCTCTATGAACAAAAAATAAAAGGGTAGAAAGAGGAAAAAATCCAGACACCATTACTCTCATAGAAAACCTAGCACCTAGTTTCTTCTTTCCGTACTCAGGCATCAGAGCCATTAGGAAGCACTCCAAGTTCATTGGAAAATGAAGTAAAATGTAACTACTCTTCTCCGTTTCCCTTCCCCCAGCTTCCAAGTCGGAGTTGTGAGCCTTTCTTACCTAGAGCACAGCTTGGCCACCATATAGATTTCCATGGCGTCCACTCCTGCCCACCCCCAAGTTATGCTCCATGATGGAGAGTTTTAAAATAGAAATGAGATTCTATCCTTCCCCTGCTTCAAACCCATTTTACTGTGGGAAAAACATCAGTGCATTCCCATGGGCCGGAGAATAAAATCTGAACTTCTTTTCAAGGCTCAGTGACTCTGAATTGCCTTTCTCTAACCCCATCTCATTTGTTCCCCGTTGCCTCTGCCTGCCCCACGCTTATTTATCTGCGTTTTCAGTTACCCCGTCCGCTGTGCTCTGAAAACACTAGATGGGAAATTCCCAAAACCAACAAGTCATACGTTTTCAATGCCATGTCATGCTGAGTAGCTTGATGAAATCTCCCGAGCCCCTTCCTCCTGCCCAGAAGGGAGCTCATCTTTTTGTTCAGTGTCTCCACACACTGCAGCTGCTCCCTGCCCCTTCCTCAATTAGCATCTCTCTCCGTTATCAGAGCGACTGTTGTGGTAGGGCAGTGCTTGCCTTCAGGTGATTCTTGCTTTGTGCAATACTGCCCCAAAGCACAAGAGCAGTGATGCTGGCGATTCAGATCCTCGAGTGACAAGGTGAGTACACTACAATAAGATATTTTGGCAGATAGAAAAAAGGCTACATTCACATAACTTTTATTACAGTAAAATGTCATAATTGTTATTTAACTAATTTTTTTGTTTATCTCTTATTATGCCTAATTTATAAATTAAAGTTTATAAGAAAAAAAACATGGTGTAAAGCAGAGGTCCGCAACCTGTGGGTCGAGACCCGTTTGGGGTCGAACGACCCTTTCACAGGGTCACCTAAGACCACCGGAAAACATATTTAGTTACATATTGTTTTTTTTATTAATCACTATACTTTAATTATGTTCAATTTGTAAAAATGAAAATATATCCTGCATATCAGATATTTACATTATGATTCATAACAGTTGCAAAATTACAGTTATGAAGTAGCAACGAAAATAATTTTATGGTTGGGGGTCACCACAACATGAGAAACTATATTAAAGGGTCGCGGCATAGGAAGGTTGAGAACTACTGGTGTAGAGGGATATATAGGGTTCACTACTATTAGAGGTGTGAGATAGTAACAAATCAGGTTTCAGACTGGGTCTCTTGGAATGCATCCTCTGTGGATAAGGGGACTACTGTACACTCTTCTCCTTCTAGTTCTCCAATTAGCCCACCGCTCTCTCAGAGTCCTTGCACTTTGCCCGCTTCTGTCTGGAATGCTCTTCCCAAGCTCAGTCTCACCCCTCAGAGAAAGCTATGCTGAGTATTTATTTATTTATTTATTGGCTTTTTACTTTTTATTGAATTTATTGGGGTGACTGGTCAAGAAAATTATACAGGTTTCAGGTGTACAATTCCACACCACATCATCTATTCACTGCATTATGTGTTCACCACCCCAAGTCAAGTATCCATCCCTCACCACGTGCCCCGCCCCCCAGACCTTCCTCCACTTCCCCCCACACTCCCTTTCCTACAGCAGCCACCACACTGCTCAGGTCCACGGGTATTTTCTCACTTTTCTTTTTTTCTCAATCCCTCTACCCAGAACCCCCAAACCCTCAGCCCTGACAGCTGTTGGCCTGCTCTCTATCAGTTTGTCTCTATTTTGCTTGTTAGTTCAATTTGTTCATTAGATTCCACAAAGAGGGTCCCTAAATTACTTCCTATTCTTTACCTTTTTCACAGCAGTTGTGAGGTTGGTGGTGAATTAGATCAAGGGAGCTAGACCTGAACTAAGACCATGGATGGTGAGCATGTTCTTTGCATGTTGGTCAGAATAGAAAGACAGGCTAGAAGAAGTCATGTTGAAGCTGAATCTCCCAAATACCCCACATAGTGAGGACATAGTGAAAGAATGACTGTTATCTATATAATAAAAGCATAAGCGACTGTTACAGTAGACCAGAATGACCAGTTGCTATGATGTGCACTGACCACCAGGGGGCAGATGTTCAATGCAGGAGCTGCCCCCCTGGTGGTCCGTGTGCTCCATAGGGGGAGAACCACTCAGCCAGAAGCTGGGCTTGAAGGGCATACGGGAGGAGGAGTCTGGCCGCTGGGCTCTGGGATCCCTCCGCGTCGCTGGCTCCGTGTGTCCGCCCAGTGCAGCGGCGGCAGCGGAGTGGGGTGCGTGCCCTGGCCTGGGGAGGCCGCCATGCTGCAGTGCCCCAGCCCCGTGGGCCAGGCCTGCTCCGAGCGGATGCTGCTTTCCCGGAGCTGGGCCGCTCCACCGGCCGCACCCCGTTTGCTGGGCCTGTGCCGCCCAGGCGCGCCGCTGCGGGAGTCCCGGTCCGCCCGCAGGCCAGCTGCAGGTGCTATGCGGGAGGGCCATCCTGCCTCGCGGCGTGTTCAGGTGGCGGCAGTGGGAGCCAGGCAGGGACTGCGCCCTCCATCTTGCCTTGGGTCCTCCATTTTGGGACAGAGCCATGTGCGCCCTCCATCTTGCCTTGGGTTCTCCATTTTGGGACAGTGCCATGTGCTTCTTCGCCGGAAAAAGCCGCTGCTAGACACACCCAGGATTTCTCTGGACTAACCAATAATAACCAGGATTTCTTTGAACTAACCAATGACAATCAAGGGACGTGCGCGCCATAGAGATGACCACATCCTGTGTAACAAGACCCGACTCGTGCCTGGCCAATCGGCGGGGCCCACAGTCCCCTCCCCTGCCTTTACTATAAAACCCACAATCCCATCAGGCCTCGCTCGCTCTCGGCCACTGGGGCTTGCCGTTGCATCGGTGAGTGTGGCAGGGGAGCCAAACCTAGGTTTGAAATAAATGACTCTTTGCTTTTGCATCGGCCTTGCTGGCTCCCTGGGAACCTTGAAATCTGGGCACAACAGGGCTCATGGCTGGTGAGCACAGTGGTGCCACCAGGGCAGTGGTAAGGAGCAGCAAGCTGAGCGGTAAGGAGCAGGGAGCAGGTGGGCAATAAGGAGCGAGGGTCCCAGACTGCAAAAGGGATGTCCGACTGCAAGAGGGATGTCCCCTGAGGGATCCTGGACTGTGAGAGGATGCATGAATTTCGTGCGCCGGGCCTCTATTTTATATATATTACTAGAGGTCTAGTGTACAAAATTCGTGCATTGGTAGGATCCCTAGCGGCTGCCAGCTGCTGGCTGGGTACTTCCCCTGGCCAGCCCACCCCCTGGTTGAACTCCCAGAAGAACTCTGGTTAGGGGGACAGTTTGCATACTATGCTTTTATTATATAGGATTCTCAGCATTTGAAAACTCAACTTAGAACAGGTCATCTTGTCAGAGTTTGGTTCAGGTCAGTGTGATGGCATAATCATCACCTCAGGTTTTCTTTGACTGGAGTTTCGGAGGTGTTTTGAGGCAGGCACGCAGCATGAGTACCCAGCCATGGGGATCGTCCCTTCTCACATTTGTTTGTTTTTTGTTCTTTCCTTTGCGTAGCCTCACACTTACTGAGCATGT
>NW_006287255.1:2288899-2289219 GCF_000327345.1 Myotis davidii | reverse complement strand
GCCTCTATTTTATATATATTACTAGAGGTCTAGTGTACAAAATTCGTGCATTGGTAGGATCCCTAGCGGCTGCCAGCTGCTGGCTGGGTACTTCCCCTGGCCAGCCCACCCCCTGGTTGAACTCCCAGAAGAACTCTGGTTAGGGGGACAATTTGCATACTATGCTTTTATTATATAGGATTCTATATATTACACACACTGATATACAGATACAAAGATATACCAATGTGTATAATATATTGTGGGAACCTTAATCAGTCAGAGTATGCCAGATGTTCAAGGCAACTCTGAACACAGGAATCCTAATCAGGGTGTTCAAG
>NW_006287255.1:2278961-2288835 GCF_000327345.1 Myotis davidii | reverse complement strand
TTTAATTAAGTGTATGTAATAGGATATATATATATATGTTAATGAGGTCTTATTTATTTATTTATTTATTTATCTATTTATCCATTTATTTATATTGTTTGTGCATAGAGAATACTAGCAGAAAAATGTGTTTGACAATACAAAGTTACACTCTATAAGCAAAAATAGTGATGTCACTATTTTGGCAGAAGCCTCTTTTGTCTGAGTTAGTATTAGAGTATGTCACTGACCAGCCAGTGTGTGTCTCCTTAGTGAGGCCGTAACTCTAAGTATGGCTCCCGTATAGCTCCTATGTTGGAGGCTGCGACTGCTTTATGGGAAAGATATGCTGTTAACCAGCAGGTGTGCATCTGCCTTTGTGGGACTTAATTTGAAGTCTTGTTAGCAATGGCTACTTGGCCTGCAGTAAAGACTCTCTTATATGCTCATGACTTCTGATATTATCTTCTCCATCTAATACCTGGCATCCAAGGAGGCCCAGTCCCTGGTAGAGGGGCGCAGACCCAACAGTTGGCAGAGTGGAGCAGTATGCAAGGAGTGAGTACTCCCACAGTTGCTCCAGCGAACAGGGTCAAGAAGGAACTTACTCCCCAACAATTAGCACAGCCAACAGGGTGAGCAGGGTTCAGGGGCATGTACGGACTCAGGAGAAAGTGCTCCCTGACATATATACAGTTTTATCCTTTCATGAACATGTACATTGTATTTAATAGTATTCAATGTAATTGTTACATGGCCATAATTAAAATAGAAAAAATAGATTTATAAACTTAATTGTAAAAATAAATGAATACACTTCTCAGTGTTCAGAAGTTGACAATTTAAATAGGATGCCTTGCTCCCCAGTAGCAGATTTAGGAATGATATGCTCTGTGGTGTGGCAGTCAAAGTACAAAGTTAAGCAGTCTCTGTCACTGAAATGCTTGCACATAATTTATGTGTTGTAGTTTGAGATCGTAAACCTACAGCAGCAATTGAAATAATTTTCATTGGAAGTTACCCCATCTTCTTAGAAGTTAAAATAATTAAACAATAACATATTATACTTTTAATAAATATTTCATTCATTATTTTTTCATTTAAAATACTGTAAAACTATTCAAAAAAACCTTTCAAAACATAGAAATGTGGTAAACTCATGTCAAAATGGCCAGTGTTTATAAGTGTAAGTTTTCAATTTGGGGTGAGTCTGGAATGCAATCACACTAAACTTAAGGCTCAGCAAGCTTTTAAGAAAGAGGACATTGTACTCATGTTCTTTCCAGAATTCTCCGCAACATCATTTCCAGCCCCTTCCCTGAGGTTCCACCTCATAAATTCCTTCTGGATGTGATTGTGTAGGGAGTATAGGGAGCATAAGAATCTTTGCAAAGCACTCCAAGAACATGATCATGATTTTATTTTAACTGCTACAGACAATCAGATCTAAAGAGCAACTTATTTAATGAATACAAACTCATAATTTAACAGTAAAAAAGTAAATAAAGCAAATAAATAGTATGATTAAATAGTAAGAGGTAATGAGAATCTAGGCATTTGAGGGTATCTGCAAAAGGCTAAAGATGACTTTTATAAATGCATTGCTTTAAGATATACTTCTTAATTGCCTTCAAGGATTTTTGAAAAAAAAATAAATGTCAAAAACTCATTGAAGTGTACACATATCTGGGTGAATTTTAGGGTTTGCAAATTGTACTTCACTGAAGCTGCCAGAAAAGTTATATAGCAGAACTATTTTCCAGCTCCATCACTAGACCACATCTCCAACATTGTCCACTCTATGCCATAGACACTTTCTCCTATACTCACGGTCCTTTACTTACCAATCTCCTAACCCAAATCTCAACTATTTAAATCATTTTCTCCCAGGATTCTTATACATGATTCAGCCTCTTCACTGCTGAGCAAGTTTGTCTAAGCTATAACTTTGTGGGACTTCACATCTTGATTTTTCTTTCCTGCCCTTGTCTCTATTCTTCTGTTTTCCCTCCTTCCTTCCTTCCTTCCTCCCTCCCTCCCTTCTTCCCTCCCTCCCTCCCTCCCTCCTTCTCTCCCTCCCTTCCTTCCTTTTTTCTTCCTTCCTTCCTCCCTCCCTTACATTTTTCTATTATTTTATTTTTTTTCTATGTAATTTATTCCTGTACTTCTTTGACGTCACCCCTACTTTTGAAAGGAAGTGAGTTGTTAAGCACTTTCTTATTGCTTGTGTTAGTAGGAATTGCAGTAAACTTGGTCAGAGCCGAAACTATACCTGATCTTATTGGGGTGTTATCTCTCACTATGCGGTCGGAGCATACAATCCTTGAATGAAGAGGCTGGGTCTTGTTTATCTTCACAGTCATACTCCATAATTGAATGTCTGACATGGCACCCAGAAAATAGTTCATTCTCATCAAATTTTATGAACTGAACAGCTCCAGACAAGTTTGTTGCTGTTGTTGCAGTTGTTCATGAAAATAATAATCCCAAATGGCAACATGGTGTTATAGACTAATCATGGGGATGTAAAATACAACATACGGAATACAGTCAATAATATTGTAATAACCTTTTAAGGTGTCAGATAGGCGCAAGTTTTATTGGGATGATTACTTAGTAGGTTATATAATGTCGAATCACTGGGTGCACACCTGAAAGTAATATAATAAAGTATGCCAACTGTAATGAATAATAACAATTATTTTAAAATAAAAAAGCCAAGATATAACCATATCTCTCATGTAGATCTATAGCTAATGGGGCATCTCTGTGTGGCATAAAATGGCCATTTTGTATATAATATTAGTATCTCTGTCCCTTTACCAAAAGGAGCAAATACACTGACCATGCATGTGAGAAAAAGGAGATGGCAATAAGCCAAGACTGTCTCTGTAGTTCCTTGGTCCCAGGTTCTTCAGGACCTTATACCATAAATTACCATATTTTTACTCAGACACTCCTACTTGATTCATCTTCTAAGCATGCATTCACACTCAAAACCCTGCTTCTTAATAAAAAAGATTCCCTTGACCCCTTTCCCCATGAAATAGTTTTATTTTTCCTTTCTTTATCTGTAACATACCACCAATAGTACCTACACTGTCTCATCTTTGAGCTTCAATCTCGCTTTCTCTACATCCCTATTATGAAAATTCTTGTGAAAGGTCACATATGACCTCTTTATAGCTAAAATGCATGGTTTATGATAAGTCCATCTATGAAAGTACATTTCCTTTTACTTTGTTTGAACTGAATAATCTTTTGAATCTGTAATAATAGAGATGGAACTAAAATCTCTGTGACATTTTTGGACTTGCTCATCTTCACTGGCAAGCAAACTTCAGCCTGAGTTGACAGTGAATTAATCAATTAAAATTCAAAGATATTTATTATCCACCTGCTATATAAAAAGTATAGTATGAATACAACCATAGACCAATAAACCAAATAGTATTTTTCCCCTAAAAAAAGATTATTATACAGCAGTAAAAAAAAACAAACATAAATTATATTACAAACCAGTCTGTGATGATAGAAGGCAGTGAGCTGTGTTTCAGAGAGAAGCATTCATTCAGCCTGGAAGGACTGGTGGTGACAGAGGGTGTTTTATAGTTCTTTTTCTCCTTTATATTTCCTTTTTAGCACTATTAAGGTTGAGTTAATCACATTTCTTAGCTTATGGAACATTATCACCAAGGATCTGTGCAAGGCTCTCTGATATTTCATGTATTTATTTACTCCATGTAGCTTCACTCTACCCTGAGGAAAATTTATAAAGGAGATCATTTATGAACGGCACCTGGTTAGATGAATGGGAAGCCCACAGTTAAAGGAAGTGAAGGATGGTCCAGAGGTAGAGAGAAGGTGAACATAGGAACGAAGAATTGATCGTTGCTTAAGTCTGGGGCAGGAATGTCATTTGTGTGGAAATATTGCTGCAGCCAAGTTGTAGAGAACGTTATATCTTGTGTTAATACAACAAATAGCATCTTTAAAGAATTTTGAGCACATGGATCACTAGATCAGATCATTCTAAGAGTTAGAGGAAATCTATTTGAGAAACTGAACTAGGGATGTTAGTTTGTAGGTGGTACATTATTTAAATCAAAATCACAATTAAGATTTGAGGTAATATTTCCCACTGGTATAGTTGTGTGGTTGTGTGGTTGTGTGTGTGTGTGTGTGTGTGTTTTGTGGTTCTTTTTTTGTTGCCAGAGGAGGTCACCCTTTTCCCAGACCTCCTGAGAAGCCCCTTGAGATGACCCAAGTAAGCATCAATGTGCAAATGGATAGAACTCAGTACAATGTTGCTTTTCACCCCTTAGCAAGGATGTCCCAGATAAAAGACTGAACCCAAATCTTGTGTTTTCTTTATAAACATTTACCACTACTGGAGTTTAGGTTGCCTTCAGAAATATAGGAGTGAAATTTATCAGATTATTTATTACTAGTACTAAATCATATTGGATTATAGAGTGGAAGATTCCTTTACTTGCCATACATATTCTATGACTTGTTTCCCTTCTTCTTCCTCCTCCTCCTCTTCCTCTTCTTCATCTGATCAAAATCATTCTTGTTGTCATTAGCAATGTGTTTCCCTGGTATTTGCTTTCTTGTAAATTGTATTTTTTTTCCTTTCTCCTAATTAGTTGCTATCAAGGTGAATAGCTGAACAAACCTGTGTCAATTATTAATGCTGCTAGCACCAAAGCTAATTAGTTTTCTTTTGCTGCATAATTTAAATAGACAGAAGTCGTATTTTAAAAAAAAAAACAGCTTCTTTCTTGTTAGACTAACACATGTGTAATCATAGTTTGGACATATTAACAATGTAGTTTTCAACATAATTTACGTAGAGAAACAAGAACCAGGGAGATGTGAAATTTTCCATGATGACATTTTATTAAAAATCCAAAATAAAATATATAAAAAGTACTTGAATATGTGTTTATTTATCTACCTATCTATTTTACTGCCTTCTTCACTTTAAATTCATTTGTGATTCTCCATTTTTTTCATATGTTATATTTATCAACAGCTAAGAATTGGAGCTTGGTTTTGCTCTGATTTATTTATTATTCTAAATAGACTTATATGTCCAACAGTTACCAGATAACTTCCTCCTATTAGTACCCATTTCCCCATTCAAGTATTAAAAGCAGTATCCTTTTCTGTTTTCCTCCCAGCATTTATCCGTGGCAGAGTCTTGACTATTTTCGATCCTGGAATCTTTCTGTTCATAGTTCAGATTCCCCTTTGAAGTTAACATTTTGCTTATTCCTAGAGGTAGTTTCTCCTCCTCCCTCACATTCTTTGACCTCAGACCAGCCTTCAATAATGCATTGGATTTGCTGTCTCTAGCACAGCTGCTGCTGATACTCCATTGCTCTTCCTCTTGCTCTTCAGAGACGCAAAGTCTTAGCCATTCTCAAAATATTTTAGTAGGACTTTACAATAAACATTTAACATTTATGGTAACAAAAACCAATGGAATGTCTTTTGTGTGCCATATAATAAGAAAACTGTCTATACATTGAAGAATGTATTTGTTAAAGAATAAACTTTTATGATGTTCCTATGAGTCAATAACAGATAAGACCAAATCACAATTATACAAACTGAGATAATTTAGAAAGTTTTTAGAATGTTTCCCATTTTCATCAGTAAATGTTGACTTGGTTATGCTAGAGTAAAGTGCCAACTCCATTTCTGTCTTAAAGCAAGAAAATTTAACTTCTCTCACAAAGTCTGCCATAGGCTTGGCCAACTTATCCAGGGCAGCCACCTTCTACACTATGGTGCAAGTAGCCCAGACTCTGTATCATTTAGAGAGAAGTGGGAAGTTCCAGAGTAGTCATACCAGTAATTCAGGGTACTACCCTACAAGTGATAAAAGTTACTTCCCCTGAAAAGCCATTAGCCAGGATTGTTAATGGGTTTTCACTTTAAGGAAATAGCAAGAAGGCCAAGGAGGGGTAATATACTCAAGAAACCATAGAAATGAATGGTGGCTAGACATTTCTGCCATAACATTTTACTGTGGGCCTCTGTATTCATGCTAACACGGTATTAGGTTTGTTTAACTACCTTGCTGCAAATCTCAATGGAGACTGGCTGAATTATTAGCAAGTGTTATAGGAAGAGAAAAAAATTTGTTAATGATGAGGAATTCCAGGCTTGATGAATATAAATGATCTGGAACTGCAAAAAAATAATGTAAATACAAGGAAAAGTAATATTCTATATCAACTAGAGACAGTAATGATTTGGAGGCTTTTTGGAGATAAACATGGGAAGAATAGAGAAAAAGCAGATGGGAGAAATGTTATAGAGGCTTGGTGATGACTATTGAAAACCCCAAAAGACAATATCTGAATATGCATATCTTCAGGAAAGTCTACTGATTGTCAGGGGCCTTGGTGGAGCTAAAACAAGGAATGGGCTGTGGAGGTATATAGGAACAGATAATCAACATCTGTGTGGAGTGGAAACCAGGTCAAGTATAACAGGTATGAATTCAAAATCAATGGCCAGAAGACTGATTCATGTCTCATAGGGCTACTGTGGAAGCTGGGGTGAAAATGGACTCAGGTTTGAGGAAATAAAGAAATATCAAGGAGGAAGAATTTTCTGAGGTGTTAACAGGACTACTGTGACTGCCCAGAGTATTTTCACATGCTTCTGCAAATCTGGCTACCTTCTTTATAGTCAACTAGAGGCCTGGTGTATGAAATTCATGCAAGGGGCTTGACCCTCACAGCCCCAGCTTTGTCTGGAAGGTCGTTCTGGCTGTTCAGTCTAATTAGCATATTATGCTTTTATTATTATAGATATATTTTAGACATCTACCAGGTTCACAAGCTAGTCACTCTTGCCTCCTTGTTCAGAGCTCCTCAATAGGAAATTGTTGAAACTAAGACACAATTTTACCAGGCTTCTTCAAAAAACGACTACAAACTCCTGCTGCTATGGCTTCCAGATCCAACCTAGGTCCTGCCTTACATCAGTTTAGTGTTCAACACTCTTACTTATTACTTATTACTTCCAATAAATCACTTTGGGGGTTGTATTAGCCAGAAAGCAGTTTCTGTTGCTTGCAACCAAACAACATAATTGAGACTGTTTTCCCAACCCCACAAACAGCTGAGATTTCCATACCCCTAAAATAAGATTTCTGTAAATGACAAGTGGCTGAAAATAATTAGCATGTTTCAGACCCTAGCCTAGACAGCAGATCCATGAGACATTTGGATGAGAGATGAGCAGGGTTTGATGACTACATTATTTTAGTGGGGAAAACAATAAAGAAAGAGAAAAAGCAAAAGTAACTACAATGTAGATATTGTATGAATTCTTACTATGTATTTGTACAATGTGATTAATGCTTTAATGAAACTATCCATTCCCTTTTTTAAAAAAAATGATTTTAGAGAGGAAGGGAAAGGGGGAGAAATAGAAGCATCAATGACGAGAGAGAATCATTGATTGGCTGCCTCTTGCACATTCCCTATTTAGGATTGAGTCTGCAACCTGAGCATATGCCTTTGACCAGAATCAAACCCAGGACCTTTCAGTCCACAAGCCGACATTCTATCCCCTGAGCCAAACTGGCTAGGGCGATCCATTCCTTTTTACACTAAGCCAAATTACATCTTATGTGTATAATTTGCATAGCAGGCACATGCCTGCAAATACTTCATGTTACCCTCCCTTTAATTTACTTACTGGTTGTATGACTCCCTCCCTGGCCGTGTGTGTGTGTGTGTGTGTGTGTGTGTGTGTGTGTGTGTGTGTGTCTGATGTGTACACATGCATGTGTCACATGCATCTGCACACATAAATAGATTTTCAAAAGCAATTGCAAAGCACAATGATATCCAAATTAACTCTACAAATATTTCCACAATAGCAGAATCATCACTCTCACCATTTCTTCCTCCTCTATTAGCCTCATCCATCCCCATCTTTTCAAGTATTTCTCCATGTTCCTGATAGGCACCTTTATTTTCTCATTTCTGTCCATTAAATTAATTCATAGGGCTAACATAGGCTTTCATTTGGAACAGTGTTTTCATTTCCATTACACCAAGCTAGAACACTGAATTCTCTAAATATTTTCATTTTTGTTCACGTCAACTTATAATTTTATGTTTCTGTTTTGGCTCTGTGCAATCTAGTGGCAAGCATATATGCATGAAATATAAAAGGGCATTTTCAATGCACTTAAAAATGGGCATTGAAACCCTGGGTCTAAGATGGGGGGTAAATGTAATTACTGAGTAAAGTAACACTGCATTCTGAAATTATGTGAGAAAATTATCTAGGAAAATCATATATACATATGATTTTTGTACATTTAAAATAATCTTGATCTGGACTAAGTTTCAAAAATACTGTGAAGCAGTAAAATTTATGTTGGGAGCTGTCACGGTTGCCTTTTTGCATCCATCCCTCCCTCTCATGCAGCTGCTGTCCTCCGGGTGCCTCACTTCTCCCCTCTCTTCCCACCCTATGAAAAGTACCCTAGTGAGAAAGGTCCACCATGGTATGTATATGCTCCAGGGTGCGGCTCCCAATTTCCTGTCCCTCAGACCCTCAACTGCCACTCTCCACACCGATGCTCTGCTTGCCACTCACCTCTGCACTTGACATCCGATCATGTGCTATCCCTGCAGGTTCACTTACCCATGGAACCCTTTCCATGTGTTCACTTTCCACATATTTACAAAATCTCAACAGCTCTTATCTCCCTTGGGGGCCTGGCAGATGACCACCCAGTTCCTCTGAGATTACCTGCTGTAGAAAAACTCTTCTAAAGACAGCAGTTTTATACATTGAACTGCATCAATTGTATACCTTATCGCTGCTAGTGTTGTAATCACTACACTGCCTTTGTTTCTATATACAATTTTATGTGAGTGTGAAAAACTGTGAGATTGAAATTCATTACCTCTCCATTTCGTTTGCAATTACTTTGTGGCTTCTGCTCACTTTGACTCTGAGCTTGAAAATGTGATCACTTTGGCCAATGGAGTGTTAGCAAATGTGATGCAAGCAGAGGCGTGAATGTACCAGCACACGGAAGCTTATTTGCTCTTGCCATTTGCCTTGCCATGTGGACCTGCCCAGATTAACCTGCTGGAGAATGAGGGACACATGAACCGTGTTGTTCAGTTACCTCAGCTGTGGCCATTTTAGAGCAACTGACAGCCAGTTGACCAGCAGGTTTGTCATACAACATCACTGTGGCCAACCTGACCGAGATGATGTCTGCGACTCCACACTGGAGACCAGGCAGTGAGCACTCTATGCCTTAAGTCTGTCTCTTTCATGTGCAGAACAGTAATTGCCATGTATGCTTTCATTAAATTGAACTTGGTATATGCCATTATTTCCCCTTTCACAAAAGTAGTGAATTATGTCTTATTCCTGATAAGTAAATGAAAAGTTGGGTCTCCTGCTTAAAAAAAAAATTCTAAACAAAAATAAAGATATTGAGAAAAGAATTGTGTAATCGTCCTAAAGTAATCAGCATATGCAGATGACTAGTTCACCTACGTCTATGGCCAATCTTAAGCTTGCCAAAGAAATTTAAAAAAATTATGTATTTTTTTCTCAGCGAGCTTCATGTAATGTTCCACATTCCTCTAAAACTGGTGTGAAAATTGTGCCTGTTTGGGGAAAATGGCAAACAAACTTTGGGAGTATCATCAGTGTATTAGTGTTTTGTTTTTTCATCTTCCCTCTAATGAACATATTTTTGTTTATTTTCAATGTCAACTGCATGTATAAATGAAGTGGTTCCCCTGTTTTGTGTACCTGATAAGATACCTTGTTTATATACATTTTTAGAATAAACAATACCTGTATATTTGCAACCCTGGCGGTATAAACA
>NW_006287255.1:2277111-2277794 GCF_000327345.1 Myotis davidii | reverse complement strand
CATGCATGTGTTTACCCAGTCCCTGCTTTGAGGATTTCTGTTCATTACTTGTATGGTCGCAATACCTCCCTTAAAAAAGCACAGCTAGGACTCCGTCTGAGATCTTTAAGCCTCGTGTGTTTTCATGGAATGTACTTGACTGCCTAATAGCCAAATGCTGCCCCAGCCGGAGCTGGGTTTCTCTGTAGACGCATAATATGAAAAGTACTTCCCAGGGCAGATACCAAAATATAACGCTTCACCAGGCCCCGCTGGAGTGGTCCATGGTATTTTCAGCGTGTTCTGTTATAAATACCTCTCCTTCATATAAATGTTGACCTGATATTTATATTGTCAGAATTAAAATAGATAAATATATTAAAGGACATAGGACTTTCAAAATAACTGCTTGCAGTTCTGATATTTTACTTCTCTGAATATAGCCAAATTCACTTAAAATATGTGGTTTTATTTATTTTTAGAGAGGAAGGGAGGGGAATAGGGAGTTGGAAACATCGGTGAGAGAGAAACATTCATAGATTGGCTGCCACTTGCACGCCCCCTGTTGAGGATCAGGCCTGCGACCATGGCATGTGCTCTGACTGGGAATCAAACTGGTGACCTCTTGTTTCATGGGTCGACACTCAACCACGGAGCCACACTGGCCCGGCAGTCGCAGTACTTTTTGATACATTGCTTCAGAC
>NW_006287255.1:2266077-2274938 GCF_000327345.1 Myotis davidii | reverse complement strand
TTTGTGTTTTCTGCTCACTTTGACTCTGAGCTTGAAAATGTGATCACTTTGGCCAATGGAGTGTTAGCAAATGTGATGCAAGCGGAGGCGTGAATGTACCAGCACACGGAAGCTTATTTGCTCTTGCCATTTGCCTTGCCATGTGGACCTGCCCAGATTAACCTGCTGGAGAATGAGGGACACATGAACCGTGTTGTTCAGTTACCTCAGCTGTGGCCATTTTAGAGCAACTGACAGCCAGTTGACCAGCAGGTTTGTCATACAACATCACTGTGGCCAACCTGACCGAGATGATGTCTGCGACTCCACACTGGAGACCAGGCAGTGAGCACTCTATGCCTTAAGTCTGTCTCTTTCATGTGCAGAACAGTAATTGCCATGTATGCTTTCATTAAATTGAACTTGGTATATGCCATTATTTCCCCTTTCACAAAAGTAGTGAATTATGTCTTATTCCTGATAAGTAAATGAAAAGTTGGGTCTCCTGCTTAAAAAAAAAATTCTAAACAAAAATAAAGATATTGAGAAAAGAATTGTGTAATCGTCCTAAAGTAATCAGCATATGCAGATGACTAGTTCACCTACGTCTATGGCCAATCTTAAGCTTGCCAAAGAAATTTAAAAAAATTATGTATTTTTTTCTCAGCGAGCTTCATGTAATGTTCCACATTCCTCTAAAACTGGTGTGAAAATTGTGCCTATTTGGGGGAAATGGCAAACAAACTTTGGGAACATCATCAGTGTATTAGTGTTTTATTTTTTCATCTTCCCTCTAATGAACATATTTCTGTTTATTTTCAGTGTAAACTGCATGTATAAATGAAGTGGTTCCCCTGTTTTGTGTACCTGATAAGATACCTTGTTTATATACATTTTTAGAATAAACAATACCTGTATATTTGCAACCCTGGCAGGTATAAACAAATAGGTGAAGCTCTCGTTTTTGAATAAATAATGAAAACCATACATCAGGATAGGAGTGTGGAAAATCAGAAATTCTAGGCTTCAGCTATTTAGAAAGATTGCTCTGACCCCCTTCACAAAGGGCTTTTCTTTCAAGCTTTGAAAGAATCAATCTACGTAGGGATATATCTCTAAGCTGCTAGTGCAAAGTAATAAACATCAAGCTTACGTCTGGGTGTGGAAACTGAATGGGTTTGCTTTTCTTCCAGGGATTTAATTTATTTTTAATATCACAGGTGGCTTGAGGCGAGGTGTAATCATCTGTCGCTCTTCTGTTAAATCATATCTCCTCACTTCTGAAATATTTTTTGATCTGCCTACCTGCAAATCACATTCTACTTTTTTTGTCATAGACTGTAGTGTATAGATATGATAAAGACATTATAAATTGCGTGAAAGGGTGAGAAGTATATCCAATTTAAAGATGATTGAGAGACAAAACACATGCAGATATCAGCTTAGACATTCACTTTTTATGTTTTCTGTTTTCTTACCTCACTAATCAGAAAATAAAATTTATATAAAATAGAGGTTGAAGATGGGTTTTAATTTCTTTAATTTAAAAGACACCAGGCAACTTATTTTTTACTGGCTTTATATTTCAGGTCATATTGGTACTTAAATCTATAACTCTATGGTTTTAAATACATGGGTTTAAATATTCAAATTATGAATTAAACAGATCTGTAGTCCAAACTAAATTTTTCCAGATATATGCTACTTTAATATTTTGATTTTTATTAACTTTTCTTAGTTCATAACCACTTTTCTAAGGGAGTCACTGGGTACGCTATGTACTACCAAAAAAGTAATAGGTAAAACAATAATTTTACTTACTCCAATATAAAAGGGTTACTTTATTTACCCTAATAAATATAATCATTAAATATCTTATAAGAAAATTAAGTATGGCAAAAGATGCCAAGTTGCAGAAGGTCATAAATGGGGAAGACACATGTCTGAGAACCTTCACATTTTGAAAAATTGTAACATTATGATGATAACAATACCCAATTGTATCTATGTTTTCGGGAACACTGGGATGACAGGGACTGTATTCACATGAGGGAGGAGATCTGGGGGGAAAGAGGAAGTGGTACAGTCCTCGTCTGCTTCTCCAGCCACGAGGGGAAATCTCTGGAAGGTGCTTGCTATCACCCTGCCGAAGTTTCTTGCCAAGTCTACAACTTGCTGCCTCTCTCTAACAAGAGCAATCATCACTGACAGAAAATCATCGCCAGTTTTGAGTTCAAAACAACTAATTTATGAGAGTTTATGGAAAAGAACTGTAATCTGATACAAACCAACAAAGTCACACAGGAAGATGACATTGAGCCACTTTATTAACTTTTAATATTTGGCAAAATCATGCTGAAACTGTCTGCGTTTACAATGAGCCAGGAGAATGTGTCCATTTGTTCGGGTGCTGGCTTGGAAGGGAACGGCCTGCATGTGTTTACCCAGTCCCTGCTTTGAGGATTTCTGTTCATTACTTGTATGGTCGCAATACCTCCCTTAAAAAAGCACAGCTAGGACTCCGTCTGAGATCTTTAAGCCTCGTGTGTTTTCATGGAATGTACTTGACTGCCTAATAGCCAAATGCTGCCCCAGCCGGAGCTGGGTTTCTCTGTAGACGCATAATATGAAAAGTACTTCCCAGGGCAGATACCAAAATATAACGCTTCACCAGGCCCCGCTGGAGTGGTCCATGGTATTTTCAGCGTGTTCTGTTATAAATACCTCTCCTTCATATAAATGTTGACCTGATATTTATATTGTCAGAATTAAAATAGATAAATATATTAAAGGACATAGGACTTTCAAAATAACTGCTTGCAGTTCTGATATTTTACTTCTCTGAATATTACTAAATTCACTTAAAATATGTGGTTTTATTTATTTTTAGAGAGGAAGGGAGGAGAATAGAGAGTTGGAAACATCGGTGAGAGAGAAACATCCATAGATTGGCTGCCACTTGCACGCCCCCTGTTGAGGATCAGGCCTGCGACCATGGCATGTGCTCTGACTGGGAACCAAACTGGTGACCTCTTGTTTCATGGGTCGACACTCAACCACTGAGCCACACTGGCCCGGCAGTCGCAGTACTTTTTGATACATTGCTTCAGACTCTTACCTGAAGACATATTAATCTCTAGATTTTATGGAATTTTGTGCTGTATTGAATGGAATTTCTTGCATGCCTTTAGTTGTAAGTAAACAAAATAAAAGCTAATTTGCAGTGCTACCAAGGGTAGTGCAGCACCCTAGTGCTAGCAAGAGCAGGGAGTATTACCACATCCACCCCGAAGAAGCAAGAACAGCAGGGAAATTACAGAAAGAAGCTGTATAGGAGGACGCCCCACAGATGAGGGACCCAGCTCTGCTGATGGCGTTCTCCTAATACCCACCTTGCTATCTCCTGCCCATTCCTCCCTGGACTAAAACCAATCAGAAGCCAGTGGACAGGAATATCTAACAATCCATTGGTAAGGGTCAGCTTCCTGGGCCATAGAATGAAGGGGAAAACAATACCCAGTGATTTAGAAGTACAAGCACGCAAAAAAAAAACAAACAAACAATAGCTTATACTTTATAGTCATTCTTCTTATTCTTTTATATTTTACTAGAGGCCTGATACACGAAATCCGTGCAAGGTCTCGGCTCCTGCTGTGGCAGCAGCTGCCTCTGCCTTGACCCCTACCCACCACGGTGATCAGGGGCATCTGCCTCGGCCCCTGCCCACGATGGCTTCGTTTGGAAGGTCACCCGGAAAGACATCCAGAAGGACATCTGGTCTAATTAGCATATTATGATTTTATTATTATAGACTAGAGGCCCGGTGCATGACATTCGTGCACTAGGGGTGAGGGAAGACTACAGCCCGGCCTGTGCCCTTTCACAGTCCAGGAGCCATCAGGGGATGTCTGACTGACAGCCACCACTGCTGTGCTCTGACCATCAGGGAGCAGCTCCTGTGTTGAGCATCTGCCCCCTGGTGGTCTGTGCATGTCATAGCAACCAGTTGTTCTGCCGTTTGGTCGATTTGCATATTACTCTTTTATCATATAGGATAATTATTTGTGTTTTTCAACTATTCTATATAAAACAGGTATTCATTTGATGGTCAAGGGGGAAAACACTTTTTATTATTCTTTTTATTATTCTGGATTAAGTGAGAACATGGAACACATGCTTGCACACACACAGACCGACCACACATTTCCCAGATCTCACCAGCACAGCCTCCTCACCACGCACATCACCAACATTTCTCTCATCTCTCATCTCTTCTTAAGGGAGGACTCTGGTGTATAGCAAACTTGAATTCTAGTCCCAGTTCTGCCAAACTGTTCAATGACATAAAGAAGTCACTTAAAATTAGGTTTCAAATTGCTCTCCTGCCGGCACTGACGGGCAGACCCTGCGGGGCGAATGGACAGATTGCTCTGACACACGTTCCTGTGAAAGAGGCTGAGGAACTACTTGGCTGTCGCCACCAGGTAGCCCTGTTCGCCTGCCTCCTTTGGCTTTTATTGTCCTAACAGATTGAATTAAAATTAAGGTCTAGATACAATCAGCAGGGTAAGTATCCTTGAGAAAGTATATGCTTCTACAAAGTCGGGTCTTTAAAGACTAAACATAGAGATTCTAGCAAAACATTCCTGGGGATTGGGGTTGTTTGGAAAAGTCAAGGTAGTGACTGCTGCCTTCGGCAAGGTCCATCAGAGGCCCCTGGCCTTTCAGAGAATCCTCCTTACAGACATTCCAATGAAGTCCCGTGCTTCCCCACACTCTTCTATACAAAGAGAAGTAAAATTTTTAATGAACCTGTCTCCCTTTAATTTGTTTTTAAGGCATGGGCTTCCGTCTTTAGATGCCTGCATCTGGGTCTGGAAATTATCTTTGATTTCAGATAATGTGTCTCCATGAAACACATCAATCTAATCTCCTTGTTTCCTGGGACACGATGGCTACAAATTAGTTTCTCATATAAAATATGCTTTCTAAAATGCCAGTTATTTGATATAGGTAACCTATTGCTCAAACTCAGTAAACACTATGATAAAAAAATAGTAAGGACACTGAGATCAGAGTCCACGAGGCTCAAATCCTCGCTCAGTCACGTCACTGCTTCAAATGGGCACAACTTAAGTCACTGAGCCCCAGTTTCCTTGTCTGTTTAAAAACTCAGCACCTAATAAAAGTCTGAGCAATATGTGAGCTAAAACCTACCGACAACAGATATTTCTCTTTGACACCAATAAAGCCACACATTAATAACATAAAAAGGGCATATTGCTTCCAGCATACACAGGTGGGGAAAAAGTGATCAAGGTAAGTTTATCCTCCCATACTGTTCTCCACAGTGGCTGCCCCAGTCTGCATTCCCACCAGCAGTGCACGAGGGTTCCTTTTTTTCCGCATCCTCACCAGACTTGTCATTTCTTGAATTGTTGATGATAGCAATATGGAGTTTCCTCAAAATCTAAAAATGGAACTCCCATTTGACCCAGTGATCCCACTTCTAGGAATATATCCTAAGAAACCAGAAACACCAATCAGAAAAGACATATGCACACCTATGTTCATAGCAGCACAATTCACCATAGCTAAGATTTAGAAACAGCCTAAGTGCCCATCAGTAGATGAATGGATTAGAAAACTGTGGTAACTCTACACGATGGAATACTATGCTGCTATAAAAAGGAAGGAACTCCTTCCTTTGCAACAGCATGGATGGAAATGCAGAGCATTATGCTAAGTGAAATAAGCCAGTCAGAGAAAGATAAATATCACATGATCTCACTCATTTGTGGAATATAATGAACAACATAAACTGATGAACAAAATCATATCCAGAGACAGAGAAGCATTGATTAGACCATCAGACCTCAGAGGGAAGGTAGGGGAGGATGAGGGTAAGGGGGAGAGATCAACCGAAGGACTTGTATGCATGCATATAAGCATAACCTATGGACACAGACACCAGGGGGGTGAGAGCATGAGTGGGGGAGGCAATGGGAGGATAAATACACATATGTAATACCTTAATCAATAAAGAAAAAAAAACCTTAAAAATAAATAAAATAAAACAAGAAAAAAAAAGATAAGTTTATCCTCCCTATTTGCAATTTTGTGAGACACCCACAAACTGTACATAACCTTGAGTTTCTTTCTCTTTAATGCATGTGACCTGGTCTCACGGGGGAAGAGTCTCACAACAAATGTTTCCTCTCTCCTGCCTCCTATTCAGTACCATTTCCCTTTGTGAGAAGAAGCCTGAAGCTACTATAACATCCGAAGATGTGACAGTCACAGTTAGGGGAGTAAGAATGTTCTAGGAAACAGGATATGGCCTGCCACTGTGAGATCCTTAAATGCAGAGAATGATTGCTTTTGTTCATCTCCGTTGCTGTGGGGCCTGAACTGCCTGACTCAGAGCTGGAAGTCAGGCTTTATTTGGTCAATGATCCAAGATTCCTGGGAAACAATCTCTGGGGCGCAAAAAGACTGTTAGTTTACAGTGCTGCGTGGAGCAAGTCTGGTAAATGTTCTAAGCGTTGGTATTCTCATTTGACAAATAATAATAATAATAATAATAATAATAATGATAATGATAATATTAATAATAATAGCTGCACAGAATTGTGATAGGATTAGTATGCTTTAGAAAATAAGTCCTATTCAATTATTACTTTCATATGAAACACATATAGCTCCTGAAATTTATTTCTAAACAGCAAATTCACAACTGAATAAATGAAAATGGACAACAAATCTATGTAAAGATTCTCAAACACACCTAGCAGTCAGAAAAATGTAAATCTTAAGAAAAAAAATATATAGTCCTTCAGATGTTAAGTATTTTTGAAGATTGATATGATCTGGTGCCAGTAAGAAAATTATACCAAAAGCAGGAAATTATTACTAAAGGGTAAAGTATTGTGATATTTCTAAAAGAAGCAGGACTTCCAAAATTTTTATTTTAAAAATTCCATTACTTAACATTTTAAAAGATATACAGAGTTATCATCATGGGAAGTCAGAGCTGTGTTGGGTTTTCTCATTTGTTGTATTATTAGCTTTTCTGTTTTCTATTGATTTTTCTTTTTTGAGAGAGAGAGGGACAGGAAGAGAGAAAGAGGAAAAGAGAGAGAGAAAGATTAATATAAGAGCCCAACATCAAATGGCTGCCTCCTGCACGCCCCCTGTTGGGGATCCAGCCTGAAACTCAGGCATGAGCCCTGACCAGAATAAAAAAGAAATGTTTTGGTGCATGGGATGACACCCAAACAACTGGGCCACACTGGCCAAGGCATGTTGTATTGTTAATTTTTGTTTTAATTTAAATTACATATGTAGGAATAAAAGGATATTATAAGATTTTCAGTACTTGGATTCTAGCTCTGGGCAGAAATATAAATTGCTATAATCTGGCAATATCAGTTATAATAAAAAATGTACAGAGTATTTTACTTGGCAATTCCAATTTGGAGAATGCATTTTATGACAATGTAAGTACAAATTCATCATATCACATAAAAAAGTCTTTGTTGCAGTATTCTTTGAAGACAAAATATAGCTCAGTATATTTCATCAATAATAAAATTTTGATAAAAGGAAGGTATATGTATTTTTAAAAATGATAATATCTGAGCATTTATTTAGAGAGATGTCTGTGGTATGCAATTGAAAGAAATGAAAAAAGTAAAAGCAAGTAGCAGAGTAATGTAAATTTTAAAGTGACATTTAAAGGAATATGTTTTATGTATGTGATAAATGTTTGAATAAATAAAAAAGTACCTTTAAATAATTATATGTATCAAACTTCTAATTTGGGTTACTTCAGTCAGTAAGTATGAGTAGAATATTAGAGGAAATATTTACCTTTAAAAATTTAATTGTTACATTTTTAAATTTCAAAAGCATGTATATTTAAAAACTGAAATATAAAAAGGAATTACTAATAGGACTAAGGGGAGAAATTGATAAAAACACTATCATATTTGGGGACCTTAATACTCCATTGACAGCTCTAGATAGGTCATCCAAACAGAAAATCAGTAAAGAAATATCAGCCTTAAATGACACATTAGACCTAACGGATATCGTTGACATTTACAGAGACCTTCCTCCAAGAATATCAGATTGTACACTCTTCTCCAGTGCACATGGAACATTCTCAAGGATAAGTCACATGTTGAGTCACAAAACCAGCCTATATAAATTCAAGAATATTAAAATCATACCAAGCATATTCTCTGAGCACAATGCTTTGAAATTAGAAATCAATTGCAGATAGAAAATTTTAAAAACCCCACAAGTATGTGGAAATTAAACAACATACTACTAACAAATGACTGGGTCAGAGAAGAAATAAAAAGTGAGAGCAAAAGATATATGGAGACAATTGACAATGACAATACAACATATCAAAATTTTGGGATGCAGCAAAAGCAGTAATAAGAGGAAAGTTTATATTATTACAGGCCTACCTTAAAAAAAAAATCCCAAATAAACAACCTAACATTACATCTCAAAGAACTAGAAAAAGGAGGACAAAAACAACATAAAGTCTGCAAAAAAGAGGAAATAATAAAATGGGCAATGACCTAAATAGATACTTTTTGAAAGAAGACAGAAAGAAGGCCAAGAGACATATGAAAACATGCTCACAAAGTCACTAATTATCTGAGAGATGCAAATCAAAATGACAATGCTGTACCATCTCACACCTGTCAGAATGGCTATCATCAACAAATCAACAAATGACAAATATTGAAGAGGATGCAGAGAAAAAGGAACCCTCCTGCACTGCTGGTGGGAATGCAGACTGGTGCAGCCACTGTGGAGAACAGTATGGAGTTTCCTCAAAAAACTTAAAAAGGATCTTTTAA
>NW_006287255.1:2259102-2265989 GCF_000327345.1 Myotis davidii | reverse complement strand
TAGGCAGGCATATAAACATAACCAATGACAGAGGTCACTCTGGAGGGGATTAAGGGCATGTGCCAGGGGGTAGGGGAGGCCGGGGGAAGGTCAATGGGGGGAAAAAAGGAGAAGTATGTACTACTATGTGTAATACTTTAAACAATAAAAAAGAAATACAAATTAATAAAGAATAGTCACAGAGATGTAAATTACAGCATAGGGAATACAATCAATAATTTTATAATAACTGTGTATGGAGTCAGATAAGTAGTTGAAATATTGTAGGACCATTTTCTAATGTACATGATTGTCTAACTATTATCTATATCTGAAACTAATACTGAGTAATATTGAGTGTAAAATAATAATTTGTCTAAAATAATTTGTCGAAAAATAAATAGCACAAAATTTAAAAATCTAATTTATCAAGCTTTAAATCATCATTTATTGTACATCTAGTGTACTGGTTGAAACATACAGAGAAGGAAATAAACATGGTCACACAAATTAGGAGACGTAAGTCCTAGAAGATCTGTAATAATAAAAGCGTAATATGCTAATTAGACCAGATGACTTTCCAGACAAAGCCGTGGCTGTGCGGGAAGCCTGGGTCCCAGGTACCAGAGGGGGGAGGAAGGCCTACTCTTGCATGAATTTTGTGCATCATGCCTCTAGTTGTTATCATAAACTTCTTTTTTGGAAGATTAACAATTCCAGAAGGAAAAAACAACAACACAGCATCCTTCCAAAAGAACTGTGTTCTGTAATGTGGAAAAGAAAAACAAATCTATTTAATTCTCTCAGAAGATTTTTCAGTACCTGTAGTTAAGAATAAATTTGTCTTTTATATTGGTTCCTTTTGTCATTACAGTAAACAGCCTTGGATAGTTATAACCCACTCTGTTGCTCATAAAGCCCATTTGATCTGTGTTTATCACTTGCTCTGTAAGTAGCTCTTCATTTCTGTTTGTTGCTACTATGGTTATAAAATATACTACTCTAACAGTTCTTAAACAAAATAGCACTATTAAACAGTATCTTTTGTGGATATTTAAACACTTTTAATGTTGGGCCAAAATAATTTAATTTCTTACCCATATGTTAAATGTTCCTAAAAGCATTAAAATAACTAAAGCACTAACACCTGAAAATATCCCCAATTTTCTAAGCTAATTCATGTTTATGAGTAATTCTGAAACCAATCAAAGCACTGCCTATTATACTAGAGAAAAGTCCATGGTTGCTTTCTCTAATGTACATTGTTTCAGAGATGTGAAAACGAATATACATTTACCGATCTTGATTTTGTGCCATCTGACTTTTGGGGAGCAAGAAAATAAGTAGAAACCAACAAATAACTTTGATATCCATTAATATATCCTACTCCACCTCTAACACTTTCTATAACTAAATTAACATTCTTTGTATTGCTATATTCATAAAAATGTTACTTCTATATATATTAAAGATATGATGTCCCTCATTTTTAACACTAACCATTAATATCTAAATAACTACTGTTGGATTTAGACATTTTGACTTACTTTGAAGAATTTTGTAAAAGTCATAATGAAGTGAATTATATAAAATCATTTTTATTTAATTTTTAAATATTTTTTTATTGTGGATAGTATTACAGACGTCTCCCACTTCCCCCTCATCCCCCCTCATCCCAGTCCCTACCCACTCCCCCAGGTCTTCGCTACCCTATTGCCTGTGTCCATGGCTATGCACATAAGCATATAAGTTCTTTGGTTTATCTCTTCTTGTCCCTCCAACCCCACATCGAGGTATGTCAGTCTGTTCCATGCCTCTCTGTTTCGGATCTTATTTTATTGGTCAATTCATTTTGTTCATTAGATTCCACAAATAAGTGAGATCATATGATGCTTGTCATTCTCAGTTTGGCTTATTTCACTTAATATTTTACAGATCCATCCATGTGATCCCAAAGGGTAAGAGATTCCCTCTGTTTTACGGCAGCACAATATCCCATAGTGTAAATGTCCCACAGCTTTTTTATCCATTCACCTATTGATGGACACTTGAGGTGTTTCCAAATCTTAGCTATTGTAAATAACACTGCTATGAACATAGGGGTGCATATATTCTTTCTGATTGTTGCTTTGTAAGTTAAATATTTAAAATAGGCATATGAAGAGTTTTAGAATAATTATATCACTTATCCTATATAATAAAAGGAAGGCTAATATGCAAATTGACCAAACACCAGAACGACTGGTCTCCGTGATGCCACTGACCACCAGGGGGCAGATGCTCAATGCAGGAGCTGCCTCCTGGTGGTCAGTGGGTTCCCACTGGGGGAGCACCACTCAGCTAGAAGCAGGGCTCACCAGTGGGCTTACGGCTGGTGAGTGCAGGTGACAAGAGCCACTCCCACTTCCACAGCAGCACTAAAGACCCCCAAGGGGTCCTGGACTGCAAGAGGGCTGCCCGGCTGAGGGACCCCCTTCCCAGTGCACAAATGTCATGCACCGGGCCTCTACTATAGCATAAAAAACAACTAAATTTCAAAGCATACATAATTCTCAAAAAGCTACAAATTATTAAAACATAAACATTTTATATTTATGTAGACATTCACCAACATTTTTTCATATAGGTAGGCACTAATGGATACAATTCAAACAAATTTTAATAGCAATTTTAGATCTTACCAAAACTATAGACTTGAGTTATTTCCTAATTAAAATAATATTATATTATTAACATACTAGAGGTCCGGTCCACAAAAATTTGTCCACTGGGGGGGGGAGTGTCCCTCAACCCAGCCTGTGCCCTCTCGCAGTCTGGGACCCCTCAGGGGATGACCATCTGCTGGTTTAGGCCTGCTCCCCAAGGGATTAGGCCTAAGCTGGCTTTTTGGGTGCCTGGCCAGCCTGGGTGAGGGGCTGATCTGTGTTTGAAGTTTGGTCACACCCCTTTTAGGGTGGGAGGTCCCTACTGGGTTGCCTGGCCAGTCTGGGTGAGGGGCTGAGAGCCGTTTTCAGGTTGGCCAAGCCCCCCGGTGATGGAAGCTCACAGCCTCTTCTTTTATTCTTTCTTTTTTTTTATTCTGAGATTTATTGACCTTATATAATTGAAACTTTGTTGCTTTAAGTGGAGCTCAGAGCTGGCTGTGGCAAGCAGAAAGCTTGGCTTCCTCCATCACTGGAGGAACCAAGCCTCCTGCTCACTTCAGTGCTGTGGCTGCCGGCCGCATCTTGGTTGGGTTAATTTGCATATAGTTGCTCTTGTCTGGTGGGCGTGGCTTAAGGCATAGTGAAGGTATGGTCAATTTGCATGTTTGTCTTTTATTAGACTAGATAATATACTATAAATTTATACATCAATCAAATTTGTTTTTTATACAAAAACAAATATTTACTTAGCTCATACTATACACTATGAGCTGAGAGTACTAAACTTAGCAAGCTCATTTTAGCCTTATAGGAATTTTATTTTAAAGAAAATGAAATAGATATTTAAAACATAGGTCATAATGCTCTGATGGTAGGTGGGAAGGACTTCTCAAATTTTCCAGTTTTTTATCTCCAGTTCCCATCTACTTCATTTTGTTAAAATAAAATGTAGTTGAATATCTTTGCTTTCCTTGATAAATTTGCTGTTCATGCTTGATTTCTATCAAGCATACAATGTTATGATTTTCATAAATTCTATTTTAACAATTCTATGGCAAATCAAGTAAAGGTAACCCAGAAACCTAAGCACGGATTTTGTAATAGATAGAGACATACTTTAAAAATATATACACATGAATATAACAACTGAATTGAGTTTTAATTAATTCCGGCTGGTAGATAATAACAGGAAGTCAGGTGGACTGATGTGCAATTGTTGTTTATGCAGTCACACCTTGTTTGAAACTAAGCACAATGCATGAGGCCTTTCTACCTCATTAAATAAGTTAATTGTGTAAATCAGAGGCAACATTTTTAGAAAATATGGGTATAGTTTAAACATAAATGATACATTTTTTATTGCAATAAAAACAAATGTGACAATGCTCAGGTGTCAGTCACAAAACATTATTCTTTAGTACCCAAAGTGAGTGAATAGAAAATTAAAAGGTCAAGTTGATATATCTGTAGAACATTATCATGGATACAAATTTATCTACATAATTAAAATTATTCTAAAGGGCTCAAATGCTGTGATAAGAATTGAAAATGAGAAGCATATCATTTCTGAATATTATGTGAGAAACTGTTTTAGCAGTAACTCCCCAAATCTATCATTTAGTCAATATAAAATTCACTAATATACTATGTTTAGTAATTTCATGGCAATAAATTTGGCATGGCTGAATTGTTTTATTTCTCCCAACCCCTCAATGCTCCACATGCCTTCTATTATTACAAGCCAGAGAAAGAGGCAACAGCTGAAAAATTGATGGAGAAAAATATATTTAATGGAGAGGAAGATGAAGGGATGCCATTACAAAGTATATAATTACGGTAGCGTCTCTGAAGGCAAATATGGGCCTGAATTCATTGATATGCTGTACTTTCACTTTCAATCAGTTTGAAACCCTTTCAAATTCCCCTTTTGATTCCTGGTTTGATTAGCAGGTTATGTAGACACATTTTATTTAGTATCAAATATCTGGTGATTGTAGAGATATATTCTGTTACACATTTCTAATTTAATCCTGTTGTGGTCAACAAACATACACTGTATGATTTTAAACATTAGATTTATTGAGACTTATTGTGTGGCTCAGAATATGGTCTGTCCTGTAAATGTTTTGTGTACATTTAAGAGAATGTGCTTTCTGCTTTTCCACAGTGACTTGTTCCTCAAATGTCAATTAGGTCAGGTTTATTGACAGTGTTATTCACATCTTTTATATATTTACAAATTTTCTTTCTGTTCTGTCAGTTATTAAAAGAAGAGTCTTGAAATTTCCAACTATAATGGCAAATTTATTTGTTTCTCATTATAATTCTATTTTTACTTCATGTGTTTTGCTTCATCATTAGGCATATAAATATTCAAGATACTTATGTCATCCTAATAAATTGACTCCCTTTATCTTTGCTAACATGCTTTGCTCTGAAGTCTACTTTGCCTAACATTAATATAGTTCTTCCAGCTTTCTTTGGTTTACTGTTAGCATAATAGGACTTTTTTCTTACTTTTAACCTACTTGCATATTTATATTTCAAGTGGGTTTCTTGTAGACATTATATAGTCTTAGCTTTAATCTGATCTGACAACCTCTTATCTGCACTTGGGATTTTGAGGTAATTCCGATGCACTGTGACTATTAATTTGCTTGTTATTTGCTTTCTATTTATCATATTTTCCTATTTTCTGCTTATTTTGTATTAAATAACTTTAAAATTTATTTCAATTCATATTCTTTTTCATTATAAGCTACTAGAGGCCCAGTGCAAGAATTAGTGCACCAGTGGGGTCCCTCAGCATGGCCTACAGAATCAGGCTGAAACCAGCTCTCCGACATACCTCAGGGGTCCTGGATTGCGAGAGGGTGCAGGCCAGGCTGAGGGACCCCACCAGTGCATGATCGGGGCCAGGGAGAGACACAGGAGGTTGGCCATCCAGGGAGAGACCACGGGGAGGGCTCCATGGTGTGTCCGGCCCATCTCAGTCAGTCTCGATCTGCCAGACCCCAGCAGCAAGCTAACCTACTGGTTGACTGTCTGGCCCCTGCTGGTCAGTGCACATCATAGTGAGCAGTTGAGCAGCCTTAGCATATCATTAGGACATTACACCTTGATTGGTTGAACAACCAAGTGGGCGACTGGACACTTAGCATATTAGATTTTATTATATAGAATAACATTATGTTTTTTAATTCTTTTTTGTGATTTTTTAAAGATCTATAGTATTCACACATCTATAATTTAATTTAATTCAAGTGATATACCTATTCATATGTAGTAATAAAAATCTCCCCAAAACATTATTCTATTTATACCATCCAGAATTTGAACTATTGCTGCATATATTTTATTTTGACACTATTTAAAACTCTTTAATACATTGCTGTTACTTTTGTTTAAACAACTAACTTTTTTACAGAATAATAAATAATTTAGTCTACTGTGCACATAGTTACCATTTTGGGGTGTTTTTTATTCCTTTGTGCAGATATAGGATTCCATCTAGTGTCATTTTTCTTCTGTCCAAAGGGTTTACACTAATAGTTCTTGTAGTACAAGTGTTCTGGTTATAAAATTCAGTATTGGCACATGTTAAAAATATTTTTTATTTAACCTTAATTTTTGAAAAATACTTATACTTTATCTAAAACTCTAGGTTGATAGTAATTTTTTTGTCAGTACATTAAAGGTATTACTCAACTGCCATCTGACTTACATTGTTTCTGCTGAGAGATCATTTGTCATTCTTATATTTGTTCCTCTGTATGTATCGTATCATTTTACTCTGGTTGCTTTTAAGGTTTTATATTTATCCATGTTTTTAAGCACCTTGCATATAATGTGCATTGCTACAGTTATCTTCATACCACTTATGATTATCATTTTATAATGTAGCCTCACAATTCTGTGGTTTCCATTGTTAATAAAAATCTTCTAATACATAGTCTTTGACTGAAGGTCCCTTTGGCATAAAGAAATTGACACTCTCCTCACTTAGACATTTCTCACTTGGGATCCATTTAAACATCGTGGATAGGCTTATGATAGTCTCAAAAGTAAGTCCCAATGTGTCTCATAACTTCTTTTTCTCCAGAATATTATTTCCCAATATCTTAGACTTTAAAAAAAATCGTTTGGGGGGGATGGTTTCTTTTGTCATCTCAACGTGTATTTGGAGGTAGGGAAAATAGCCTGAATACTTTGATGAGGCACAAGCCCTAGGCAATATCTATGGCACTGTTTGCTACCCTTTCT
>NW_006287255.1:2254147-2258167 GCF_000327345.1 Myotis davidii | reverse complement strand
GTGATTAGTGTGATTCAGAATAAGATGAAATATATTGATTTGCCTTAGCAACAAATAACTGTGCCTTAGTTTTCCTTAGAGATATGGAATTTTTATGTTACTTTATGTAAAAATATGAAAAGAATAAAAGAACATCCCTTGTATATTTAGAGTAAAGGTTCATTGTTAGGTATGCTTTGTAACGCTTTTTGGTTCCTTTACCCTTCTGGCTTTAACATAAATATTGGTGTTTCTGTTCCTTTCCACAATGACTCAGTGACTCCTTGCACTTATCTCTTCAACATGACAATTAATATGGGGAGTGCACTTAACCAATAGCAGTGTTATCTTATAAAAGTGATCTCATTTGATCCTTCCAGTAACATTGAGGGGAGGTACACTTGTTCTCTCAGTTAATAGATGTGAAACTGAGGCATATAAAGGTGGATAAGGGGAAACCCAGAATGAAAAGTGGAGTGCTTGGCATCAAACCCTGAAATCACAAACATTGTGAGATATTATGTTTGTTAGATAAACCCATTCTCTCACTTTGTGCCTCTCACAGGATTTTCCTCCATCAATAATCCCTTTGTACCCTGCTGACCTCTGCAACTACCTTGTACCTTTGATTTCTCCATTGGCAATGGCTCCTTCTGTTCGGATTATATGTTTTTCCTTTTTTTTTCTCAAAATAGCACAAGAGTAAAGGTTCATTGTTAGGTATGCTTTGTAACGCTTTTTGGTTCCTTTACCCTTCTGGCTTTAACATAAATATTGGTGTTTCTGTTCCTTTCCACAATGACTCAGTGACTCCTTGCACTTATCTCTTCAACATGACAATTAATATGGGGAGTGCACTTAACCAATAGCAGTGTTATCTTATAAAAGTGATCTCATTTGATCCTTCCAGTAACATTGAGGGGAGGTACACTTGTTCTCTCAGTTAATAGATGTGAAACTGAGGCATATAAAGGTGGATAAGGGGAAACCCAGAATGAAAAGTGGAGTGCTTGGCATCAAACCCTGAAATCACAAACATTGTGAGATATTATGTTTGTTAGATAAACCCATTCTCTCACTTTGTGCCTCTCACAGGATTTTCCTCCATCAATAATCCCTTTGTACCCTGCTGACCTCTGCAACTACCTTGTACCTTTGATTTCTCCATTGGCAATGGCTCCTTCTGTTCGGATTATATGTTTTTCCTTTTTTTTTCTCAAAATAGCACAGTTTTTACTGTTCTACTCCAACTCCTTTCCCTGTGACCAAATCCTCAAAGCTGTGGTCCGCTTAGCCTCTATTTCCTCACATTTCATTCATTTTATCACACTCACCATGCAACTGAAATTTTACTCTTAAAATTTACCAACAACTTCCTAAGTCCCAAATTTTTGTTTCCGGTTTAATCCTCCTTAGACTACACACAAACATTGGCATTTTTACCATAATAACTTCTTTAAACATTCTCCTTCCTGACTTTTTCCCTACTGATCTTCCTTCTACTTCATTTTGATCATTTTTAATCTTTAACGAAAGTCCCCTCTCCCTTGCATTAAGTTATATGTTTCAACAATTCCAACCTCTACTCGCCCTCTTTAAAGGCCTCAAAGCATCATTTATCCATGGACAAGAAGACCACTACATCATATCCCCAGCCCTGATCTGTTTCTTCAGCCTGGGACCCATGTCTCCAATGGCCTGGTAGTTGGAACCACCTTATTGCTACAACTCCTTTCCCTGTGACCAAATCCTCAAAGCTGTGGTCCGCTTAGCCTCTATTTCCTCACATTTCATTCACTTTGTCACACTCACCATGCAACTGAAATTTTACTCTTAAAATTTACCAACAACTTCCTAATTCCCAAATTTTTGTTTCCAGTTTAATCCTCCTTAGACTGCACACAAACATTGGCATTTTTACCATAATTACTTCTTTGAACATTCTCCTTCCTGACTTTTTCCCTACTGATCTTCCTTCTACTTCATTTTGATCATTTTTAATCTTTAACGAAAGTCCCCTCTCCCTTGCATTAAGTTATATGTTTCAACAATTCCAACCTCTACTCGCCCTCTTTAAAGGCCTCAAAGCATCATTTATCCATGGACAAGAAGACCACTACATCATATCCCCAGCCCTGATCTGTTTCTTCAGCCTGGGACCCATGTCTCCAATGGCCTGGTAGAACCACCTTATTGCTATGGAGATTTCTCAAACATTCCCCAAACCAAACACATTATTACCCCATTGCCCTCAATGTCTCTCCCCTTCTCTCTTACTGTCTCTGTCTACAATGCAGATATGAAGCTCAAATCTCAAGATAACAGAGGTAAACATTTAAAATACTTCACAGTCCCTTCACATTGTAAGCTCTCAATATTTATTGAGTAATACTACGATTACCTTTAACTTCTCACTCTGTACTTGCCATGTCCAACTGATCCTCAATTCTATCAGCAGTAAGTCTCTGGAAATTTTCCTTCTCCCTCTTTTTCACTGTCATTGCAACTGAACTGCTCTCCCTTACTTTCCATTCAAACCATCCCCATCGCCATTCCCACGGCTGACATAGTTACCTTGCTAAATGTAAGTGAGATCCGGCACTCTATGTGGCAAGTTCATGTAATCATACTATGTCTACACACAAGGTACCTTGCCAATCAAACCAGTTTCTGTTTACCCCATAACACACTCTATGCAGGGCGCTGGCTAGAATTGTTTCTCAACCCGAGACTGACCTCTCCAAGCCCTAACAGATCACACTCTTTTTATACATTTACTCTGGGCTTTCTCTTCCTGGAAAATACCCACTTAGTTTCTAATCACAAACTCATGTTTCACATTTTCTTGGAAGAACTAAAGGCCTCCTAATGTTCTATAGTTGAAGCACATAAAAGTGTAGAAGAAAGATCTGTGTCTGAGCTCGCCCAAATCTGTAAAATATGAACAGCCACCTCGCATTGTTCACTTTTTTTCAGGCCTCACGTCAAACTCGCCCCGAAAGGAGGCCAGGCAATGTTTTTCTGAGGGAGGGAAATAAGGGGACCGTTAGCATTCTTCTCACTTTCCAAGTGGATTAAGCTGCCAGGAGTCAGTCATCTGTCTACCAAACACAGGGAACAACTAATTAGCTAAACATGTTTCATATGAGATGCAGTGAGCAGCCTATGGAGGAATTTTTGCTGACAAACCTGAAAATCAATCTTGTTTGATTATAAACTTTCTTAATGGTAATGCCTTATCATTTACTTTGTACTTCCTGAATGTTAGCATTCACCCACGATGAAGGACTAGAGGATTATGAAAGAAAAGAGATAAATAATAAATATTCTAAAGTTGTTATAGAAAATCTTTGCAGACTCACATACATTGCACACATATTTATGTGACAAAATATTTTGTTTTGTTTCCTGTCCACATTCTTTGTAAAATTTCAGTTGAAGTACTGGTTTATTTATTCATTTTTAAAGTTTTACTTATAAAATGATTATACATTTAGCAACCACTAAGTTCCCATTTAATGCCTTCTGAATTAGAGCCTGCATATTAGCTTGTTATCGGGTGGTTCAAGTGCACCTTTAAGGCAAAGTGGTGGTCTTGTCCATGTGATTTTTGAAGTCAACCATATGATGAAGCTATGTGATACGATTAAAGAGTGATGGGAGATACCATCTAACATGTTTTGAATTCCACCATTTTCCATTATTCTATTTTCTAGCATTTCTCATGTGAATCTGTTTAAACCATTGTACTTGAGTTTCTTGTTTGTTTTTTAAGTTACAGTTTGCCAGGAAAATTTGAAGAGTTGCTATATGCTGCTTGAAATGGTTAGTTAGTGTCTTGTAATTTTTATCAGCCTGGCGCAGGGGCAAATGACAATGAATACAGATGAAAAATCTGTATTACAAAACTAAAACTGTAGCAGAAGTCTGGTAGTGGTAGTGCAGCCTGTCTTCAGTCATCCATTCATTTATTTTATTCAACAAATACTTATTAAGATTACTTTATGAGCCAGGGATTTTAAATAACATTTAAACTATTAA
>NW_006287255.1:2222283-2253890 GCF_000327345.1 Myotis davidii | reverse complement strand
AAAACATAGAAAATAAAATCTCAAACATTTCCAGATCAACATTTTTTGTGATATATCCTCAGGCAAGGGACTACTATTTTTCAACATAGTACTGAATGTCCTGGTCACAGCATCAGACAAGAAGAAAAAATAAAAGGCATCGAAATTGGAAAAGAGAAAGTAAAACTGTCATTATTCACAGGTGACATGATATTGTAAAGAATCCACCAAAAAGCTCCTACATCTTATAAATTTAACAATGTAGGAGGATACAAAATTAATGTGCAAAAATCAATGGCATTTATGTTCACCAATAATGAACTCTTAGAAAGAGAAACTAAGAAAACAATGCCATATACTATTGCAACAAAAAAAGGTACCAAGGAATAAATTTAACCAAGGAGGTAAAAGAACTATCCTCAGAAAACTATAGGACATTGAAGAAAGAAATTGAGAAAGATACAAATAAGTGGAAACATATACCATGTTCATGCATTGGATGAATTAATACCATAATATGTCATTTTACCCAAAACAATCTGTAGATTAAATACCAAATACCAGTCTAATAGCATATTTCAAAGATCTAGAACAAATATTCCAAAAAATAAATTTTGTAAAAACAAGAAAGAGCCTGAATCTTGAGAAAGAATAACAAAGTTGGTGGTCTCACAATACTTGATATCAAACTATACTACAAGAACATAGTAATCAAACAGTCTGGTACTGGCATAAGAACAGGTATATAGACCAGTGGAACAGAAGGGAGAGCCCTGAAATCAACCCATGCCTATATGATCAATTAACATTTAACAATGGAGGCAAGAACATACAATTGAGTAGAGACAATCCCTTCAATAAATGGTGCTAGGAAAATTGGACAGGTAAGTGAAAAAAATAATGAAATAAACCACCAATTTACACCATACACAAGAATAAACTCAAAATGTATAAAATATTTCAGTGTAAGTCACAAAACCATGAAAATCTTAGGAGAAAACTTAGGCAATAAAATCTCAAACATCTCTTGTAGCAATATTTTTCCAATATGTCTCCTAAGGCAAAGGAAATAAAGGAAAAATAAGCAAATGAGACTACATCAAACTAAAAACCTCTACACAGAAAAATAAATGATCAACAAAATTAAAAAGGAGCCCACTGTAAAGGAGAACATATTTACCAACAATATATCTGAAAAGGGGTTAATTTCCCCCAAAAAAAGATACATAAATTATATAGCTCAACATCAGGGAAAGAAACAATCAATTTAAAAACTTTGAATACAAACTTCTCCAAAATAGACATACAGAATGGCCAATAAACATATGAAAAAAAATGCTCAATGTCACTATCAGAGAGATGACAATTAAATCCACAATAAGATATCACCTCACACCTGCCAGAATGGCTACCATCAATAAATCAGGAAACAACAAGTGCTGGTCAAGATGAGGAGAAAAGGGAACCCTAATGCACTGTTGGTGGGAATGCAGTTGGTGCAATCACTCTGGAAAACTATATGAAGTTTCCTCAAAAAGTTAAAAATGGAACTGCCTTTTGAGCAGGCAACCACACTCTTTTTTTTGAAAGAATATATATATGTACCTCTACGTTCATAGCAGCATTATTTACAATGCCAAGATCTGGAAACAGTCAAATGCCCATAACTAGGTGACTGGATAAAAATGCTGTGATATATCTGCACAACAATCTACTACACAGCCATAAAAAGAAAGGAACTCTTACCTTTTGCGACAGCATGGACTGTCCTGGAGGTTGTTGTGCTAAGTGAAGTAAACCAGTCAGAAAGACAAGCACCATACAATCTCACTCATGTGTGGAATCTAATGAATAAAATAAACTAAAAAATAAAAAAAAAAAAGAAAGAGACATGGAAACATGGAACCGACTGTCAAAAGGGAGGGGCAGGGGAAGGCTAGATGAAAGGAGGTGATGGGTTTAGCCATAGAACATTTATGCATAATCCATAGGCACAGACAACAATATGGTGATGGCCAGAGAAAAGGGAAGGTGGGGTTGGGTAAAGGTGGGAAAAAGGGGCAGGACATCTGTAATAGCATCAACAATAAAAAGAAAGTTAAAAATTTAAAAAGTTGGGACTGCACTAAACTAAAATGTTTTGCACAGCAAATGAAACCATCACCACAATATAAATACAACCCACTGAATGGAAGAACATATTTGCCAATGATACATCTAAAAAGGGAGTAAATTACAAAAAAAAAAAGTAAAAACTTATACAAGTCAACACCAGGAAGACAAAAAAAAAAAAAATGGACAAAGTACATGAATACACACTTCTCCAAAGAGGACATACAGATGGCCAATAGACATATAAAAAATGCTCAACATCATTAATCATTAGAGATAAGCAAATTAAAATCACAATGGGATATTACCTCATGCCTGTCAGAATGGCTGTCATCAATAAATTAACAAAAAACAAGCATTGGTGAGAAAGTAGAGAAAAGTGCACTGTTGGTGGGAATGCAAATTGATACAGTAGAAAGCAGTATGAAATTACCTCAAAAATTTAAAATAGAATGGCCTTGTCAAGCGAGTGGGCTCAGTGGTTGAGCCTCTACCCATGAACGAAGAAGTCACTGGTTTGATCTCCAGTCAGGGCACACAATCAAGGCTCAGGATCCACATTAAGGTTAGTGCAGGAGGTAGCTGCTTAATAACATTTCCCTCTCACTAATGTTTTTATCTCTCTGTTCCTCTCCCTCCTCTTCTTCAGTTTTTTGAAAGAGTTTGAGTAGGATAGCATCAAATCTTATTTGAATGTTTGATAGAATTCACTAGTGAAGCCACCGCATCTTTTATTTTGGGGGGTGGGGATGTTGGTTGTTTCAATTTTCTCACTGTTGATCAGGCTATTTAGATTTTCCAGTTCTTGTCTAGGAAGGTTGTACATTTCTGGGAACTTATCCATTTCTTCTAGATTATAGAATTTGGTGTCATATAGTGTTTGATATTATTCTATGACTAGGGGCCCAGTGCACCTTGAAAGGAACTGTGGGATGCGAGGCTGCTGTGGGCACAGGGGTGGGTCTTGTCCCATCCTCTGCATCCCCACCTGTCCCCTCCCACCATGGCCCCTGGTCCACTCTCTGCCAGCAGCCCCACTCCTGCCGCTCGCACCAGCTCACACCAGCTGACGGAGCCAAGCGATCAGGGCTGGCACCAGGCACCAGCAAGGGTGTGAGCAGCAACTGCTGTCCTGATTGCCCCTCAGGAGCAGGGGAAGGTGGAGAAGCCCTGAGGGGTGGTTGAGGCTGGCAGCCGCCACTCGCACATGCTGAAGGCATAGAGTGATCAGCAGGTCCAAGCGGGGCCAGCACCGCAGCAGTTGAGAGTGCCTGGCAGGACTGTGGTGAGGGGGAGCAAATAGTTTTCAGTAACCACCAAAGGCTCACCCAGATGACAGTGACCAATGCCCCGCCTTGGTCTGGAGCCCCCGCTCACCTATTCCACCATCCCACCATGTCCCATGCCCACCATGTTCCGCACTCTTCTGCCTGCTGCCAACACCTGCCATGTTCTGTGTGTGCCCCCTGGCGGTCAGCACAGGTCATAGAGACCAGTTTGGTTGTTCTGCCATTCGGTCTATTTGTATATTGGGGTTTTATATATATAGATGATCCTTTGTATATCTGTTGTTTTTGTTTAGTTGTATTCCGTGCTTTTTTTGTATTTTCTTTTATTAAGCTATGTGTTTCAGTTTTATTTTGTGTTTTGTGTGGTTAACATTAGGTTTTATGTAAAATAAAGTTTCATATATGAAGAGGTCCTTTTTCTTTTGAATGCATGTGGTCTCCATCCTCCTTTGCAAATTCAGACCTTTACACCCTCCCCTTTTATGTTTTGTTGTCACAAATTACCCCTATCTATGTTGTAAAATTGTTGGTGGTCTTACTCATAATTTTGTGACCTTTTATTCTTTGTTTTAGGTAGAATAACCCTCTTGAGTATTTCCTGCAATGGATGTCTTTTGGTGGTAAAATCCCTCAGGTTCTGTATGTCTGGAAAAGTCTATTTCTCCTTCATATATAAAGGATAACTTTTCTGGATATATTATCCTTGGCTGTTTTTTTCTTTCTTTCAGTAGATTGAATATTTGGTTTCTGTCTTCTATCTTATTGAGTTTCTTCTGAGTAGTCCAATGATAATCTAATGGGATTTCCTTTATAGATTACTTTCTTTTTTTCCCTGTCCTTTAGAATTCTTTCTTTGTTGGTATTTGTTCAAAGTTTTTATACAATGTGCCTTGGAGAAGGCCTTTTTTGTTTGAGATAATTAGGTATTCTGTTCATTTCTTCAATTCAAAAGTCTAGCTCTTTCATTAAGTTTGGGAAGTTCTCATCAACTATTAATATGAATAGGTACTCTGTTCTCTTCTCCTCTTTTCTTTTTATTTTATGCTTATTATTATTTTTACTAGGTGTGCCAATTAATAATGTGGATTTTTTTTTCAATAGATGGAGTTACACATATATGGATATATATGCGATTTGATATGTATGCTATTTTGTTGTATTGAAAGCAAACTTCAAAACTTTATATGTCAAATTTGATGACGGTGTTAACATCATAGATATTTTTACACTTAAAAATGTCGAATTTCTTGCCAAAAAAGAGCATTCGCAGAAAGTTTTAATACATTACTTTATTTTGAAGAAAAGTGCTGCTGAAAGTTATCGTATACTTTAGGAAGCATATGTAAACATGCTCCATCTCAAAATACTTGTGAATGCCGGTTTAAATGCTTTAAAAGTGATGATTTTGATGTGAAAGAAAAAGAACATCCAGGTCAACTGGAAAAGTTTGAAGACCAACAATTACAAACATTATCGGATGAAGATGCGTGTCAAACTCAAAAACAACTTGCAGAAAGAGTAAATGTTGCTCAGCAAACAATTGCTGATCATTTAAACCAGGTGAAACCATTAATACTGACCGCTACCCGGAACAAATAATCAATTTGAACCATGCTTTGATCGTGAAATGACCAGAATGGGCCAGAAGACATGGCAAATAATTTTGCTTCATGATAACGCATCATATCACACAGTCCAAAACCAGTTAAAGACACATTAAAAGATCTTGTCTGGGAAGTATGAACCCACCTGCCATATTCACAAGACCTTGCTCCTTCAAATTACCACTTTTTCCGATCAATGGCACACGAACTTTCTGAGCAGCACTTCAAAATGTACGAAGAAGTGGAAAATTGGGTCTCTGAATGGTTTGCCTCAAAACAAGAGAAGTTCTATTGGGACAGCATTCACAAATTACCTGAAAGATGGTGAAAATGTGTAGCTAGTGATGGACATTACTTTGAATAAAGCACTTTTGATGTTTCTCTTGAAATTGTCGTGTTGTCTTTGATTACAAAATCCGCGATATTAACCGGCACACCTAGTAATTATTGATTTGAGAGAGAGAGAGATAAACATTGATGTGTTGTTCCACCTGCTTATTTATGCATTTTTGGTTGATTCTTGTGAGTAGCCTGACCGGGGATTGAACCACAACCTTGTCATATCAGTACAATACTCTAACCAACTAACTAGTCAGACAGGGCTATTTATTATTCTTATACTGTTCTTTCTGATGGAGTTAGAACTCTTGTAGATTTCTTTTATTTTTGTAATTTATGCTCAAGTCTCTCCATTCTTCCTTTTGAATCATTTCTAGAGTTTTCTCTTTGATAGCATCAGTCCTTTCCTCCATCTGATCTGTTCTATTTCATAATCTTATTAGGTCATTTTTTATCTCTTTTATTGAGTTCTTCATCTCCAGAATTTCATTTTGTTTCCTTTTTAAAGTTTC
This sequence comes from Myotis davidii, assembly GCF_000327345.1. Taxonomy (NCBI): domain Eukaryota; kingdom Metazoa; phylum Chordata; class Mammalia; order Chiroptera; family Vespertilionidae; genus Myotis; species Myotis davidii. The sequence continues at coordinate 2,248,055 of NW_006287255.1, read as the reverse complement.
AGTCTCTTTGGTAAAGTACTCGTTTTGTTTGTTGATTTGTAATCTGAGCTCATTAAATTGCTTGTCTGTATTTTCTAGCACTTCATTGAGTTTTTTAAAGAATTACAATCTTGAATTCTCAGTTATTTATATCACATACTTACAGGGCTTTACATTTTTTGTGTCTTGTTTTATTTTTCCTGGAGATTTTTCATTTTCTTTCTGAGCTGCCTCACTACCTGAATTATTCATGGTATTTGATGAATTCCTTTTCTGTCTGGGCATCTATGTATAAGTGGCATTTCTCTAGCAGATTAATACCAAGAGATCTATTTTTTTTTTTCAGTAGGTGGTGCTGAATCACAATTTTTTAGCTCCCTTGTACTTCTCTAGCTATACAGATCTCTTTGGGGAGTTAGTTCCTTCGGTAGATGGTTTCCTTGTATGTGCTCTTAGGTCACACCTATCCCAGGGAACCAACCCCACAAGAAAATGCAGTCGGTGATGATTCTCTAATCTGCAAAATTCCACTGCTGCCCTGCACAGACAGATGCTGCCATCAATGTAGCAATGATGCATGGATGTGGGGCTGAGGTATCCTGGCAGGCTTCTTTGTTGTTGGCAACCTCGGGTCTCTATGGGGTCCACCCTGCACACCTGCTACAGGACCAGTCACAGCATGCACCCTTTGCTTAGGGAAAAATATGATGCTCTAGTATCAGTTATCAGGTTTGCAGATAATGTTTTCTACAACCCAAAACCAAGAGCAAAGGGAGCTGAGCTCTGGGTGGCTTTAGGGTAGCCAGGTTCCATGGCTTTGTTTCTCTGTTTGAAATGCAGACCATGGTTGCAAGGCTCTGTGTGCTTGCCCAGGTCTCTGGGCTCAGTCACAGCTTGTATAGCCCACTCCTGCAGGAATGTCCACTGAATCTCTTTACTCCTCCCAGCTGAAGAGAGTGCCAGACACAATCTAATTCCTCCTCTCCCCAGGCTGAGCCCCACTGTAAGCTCCCAGCTGCAGAACTGCATCACTGGCTCATCTCAGATTTTCGCTCTTCTTGCCTCTCCAGTTCACTCCCACTTTGCCCAACTTTAGATGTTTCAATGAGCAGATCTTTTAGGTATGTTTGTGTGTTGATCAGAGAATGCTTTGTTGAGTTATAGCTACTAAAATTGGTGAAAGGGTGAGACCAAGGGTACCTCTGATGCCACCATTCCTTTGATGGTACTTCAGGTACTCTTTTTAATGATCACATATGTAATTGCATTTAATAGTTACAACCCTATAATGGAGTTACTGTCTTACAAGTGAGGAAGCTGAAACCCAGAGAGGTAAGAATACCATGCTCAAAGTCATCCAGTTACAATAAATTTTATTTTTAACTTCAATCCATGTCTCTTTAATCAAAGCTTATCTCATCCTTTTTAATGTCTATACTATTTTACTGAGCAAGATACTGTGGATTAGATTATCAAAGTTTTTAAGTATATATACTAGAGGCCCAGTGCACAAAATTTGTGCACTGCTAGGATCCCTAGTGGCTGCCGGATACTCCCTCCCTTCCCCTGGCCTCCTGCTGCTGCTGGCCAGGGCCTCCCTCCCTCCTTCCCTCGGCTGCCTGCCAGTGCCCCTGACCAGGGTCTCCATCCCTTCTCCTGGCTGGCCAATCCCCTGGCTGGCTGAACTCCCAAAAGAACTCCGGTCGAGGGGACAATTTGCATATTACACTTTTATTATATAGGGTGTATATATGTGATAAACATGTTATATATGAGGCATAAAGTAGATTCAGTGAAATCACAGGATAAATAATAATCCATAGATCTACTTGGAGGAGTCAGAGAAGGCCAGAAGATGTTTCTTTGTAACATGCATGGAGAAAGTAGAGCATATGGAACAAACGGCATGTACAATATCATAAAACATGTGAAAACACACATGCTTGGCAACCAAAAGTTTTGTGGTTTTCCTAGAGTGTAAGTTTTTAGGAAAGAAGTAGAAAATGATGGACAAAAAAGTAATGGGCAAATTATTGAAGAGATTTGTATGCCATGCCAAGAATCTCAGATTTATCCTACAGGACATGCAAATCTACTGAATAGTTTTAAACAGATAAATCATTAAGATTTCACTTCAGAGAAAATAATTCTTAAACAATGATAACAAAAATGGTAATTAATGGCATAAAGCAATAATAATGAGGTGATTTGTTACATCACTTTTTTTTTTTTTTTACACAAGGACAATTTTAATGCTGCATTTTCCTGCAGTAACATCCACTGCTGGCTATATATGGATTGAAACTGCATTTGCCAAGAACTCTGAACATTAATAACCTTTACATGAAGTCACATGTGTTGATATAGGCATACAGACATCTTCCAGCACCAACAGCATACATAACACACACCGCATGGTCTCGATGGATGAATTTGCTTCATCAGATAATCGTATTTAGTAAAATTCACAGTTAATGCAGAATTTCTTTTTTTAAATTTACATCTTTACTACACATTCTAAGATTTCAATTATTTATAAAAACATTCAAGATTATAATTTGCATGGCAATAAACAATAGGTTCTAAATTTATTAAAGGAATCTTTAACAATTAAAATACCACCAGTCTTCCACTTGTATCACCTGGCTTAAGACCTTTATAAAAACAAAAGTTTTAATTTGTTTAGTGCAGTCAGTTTCTCTTGTGAGAAAAACATGTTTCAGTTGCTATTTCCCAGACAATATATTGAACACAGGCTTATAGTATCTTCAACTGGTTAGCAGGATTTTACACTCAGATAGCCAGAATAAGAACTCCCAGCCTCTGTAAATGGCCTTCCTCTCAGAGCAATGACAATGTATAAAACGGATTTGGGGCTTGGTTGGTAACAATGAAGCCCATTCAACCATAAATCTATCAGATGCTCAGTCATCTCAGAACTATCACGCCGAAGAAGCAAGGAGATAATTATGCCTGAGGAAGAAGCCCAATTACAATTCTTTAAAATGTCACTCAGCTTTAAACCAGATTAAATCACGACACAAAATAAACTTCCCACAAAAGTCTACAGTGTTTTTCCAAAAATAAAAAGTTTAAAAGACAGAAAGAGAAGTCAGGACCAAGTGACCAAACATTTTTATTTGCCAAAATCCTATTTCATGCATAAGCATGACAGTCTCTCCTGTTTATCAGGCTTTGGCAAAAAAACAACAACAAAATAACAAACATAAGCAGCCTTGGACAGAACAGTGAAAATGCCAAGGACGAGGTGGTCCATAGTTTTCCTGTAGGATAAATATTTTTACTTTTTCAAAAGGCCTCTCCCCCTTTGGCCATATCACCTCTCAGTTCAGACCATTAAATACAGACAAATTTTCAAAATCACTTCTTCACTTCTCCAAGATCTGCAATGCTATCATCATCCACCTCTGGCCATTTTTCCCGAATGACATCAATGATGTCATCTGTAAAGTCTCCCTGAATGATGATCTCATCCTCCCCTGTCACTGAGGCACCACAGGAGAATTTTTGAGCAAAAAATCTTTGTGCTTCTTTAAGATCAATTTCAAAAGTTGCAAGGCCCCCCACTCTTGTTAGGTATTTCTTCTTTGCTCTGGGAATTTTGGCTAGCGTAACCTTTTGTGGTACGGTCTTCTTTTTTTGTTTTATTTGACCCCTTCCACCTCTCCTTTGTTTTTTCTTCTCTTCCTCTTCTCCTGCTGGTCCTTGACCCTCACTAATTCCAGCTTCTTGTTTGGGTGAATTTTCTACTGTAAGTTTTGCAAACTCACTTGGAAAATTCTTCTCTAACCACTGTCTCCATTTAGGAAAATCAGGCATATAGCCACAGTACTCTGTTGGTAATGAACACACTCCACAGTAAAGGACCCAGAGTGGGTAATCTGCATCTAACTTGGTATTGCTCCTGGAGTCTCCTTTGCAATCATGTCCCCCGGATTCAGAAATGTCAGCAGTCATCTCACAAACCCCGCGGTCCTACAGCCACCACGCCTACGCCCTGCCACTACCGCCAGCTGAAACGACACATGCAACTCCTCTTCTCTGGCCCGGGCCACCCAGAGCCCATCTGTTACATCACTTTTTAATATGTAGGGTAACATATAGAATAAACAGCTGTGTTGCTGAGAGTTTGTAGGCATTCTGGGCCTCAGGAAAGGTAAGCGTGACATGATTGCTTATACCAGAAAGCAAAACCTTTTCAGTAGTTTTATTACCTGGCCAATTATGCGTGCACCCTTTCCCCCCATAAATTAGGAAATTTGGTTGTTACTCTTGTAGGTTAGGTTCATTTTAAAAAATCATTTTGTACTTAACGTCATGAGCATGGCTGATTTTTAAGCCATTATTTTCTTAGTATTGCCTAGGTTGTTTGGTACCTTGGGATCCTAGAGAGTACATTGTATTGGGTACAATAGCTAATAGTGCCAGACTCTACTAACATACAAATGCACATTTCCATTAGCAAGTGTCTACAGGGCAATTTTCAAGCAATGTCTTACAACACCAATTCCAATTATTCAACCACATACTTACAAAATTTTATCTGATGAAGCATTCAAAGACCATCTATACTAATAAAAGGGTAATCTGCTAATTAGAATGGATGTCCTTCCAGATGTCCTTCCAGACATCTTTCTGGACAAAACCACAGTGGCTGCCTGAGGCTAAAGCAAGGTGTGCATGGCGGCGGCTGCTCCAGGGCTGGGCGGAGGCTCAGGCAAGCCACAGTGGCTATGAGGGCCAAGACTTAGGCAGCCAGCAGTGGCTGCAGCAGAGGCATGATGGGGGCCTCGCCTTCCCCTGATTGGCCAGTCACCTCCTGCAGAGGGAGGCCAGACTGTTGCTTAGGCCTGTGGGTCTAAGGCTAAGCCATCAGTAGGACATCCCCTAAGGGCTCCCAGACTGTGACAGGGTGCAGGACGGGCTGAGGGATGCCCCCCCGCCCCCCCCTGCAGTGCATGTATTTTCGTGCACTGGGCCTCTAGTATAAAAATAAACATAGATGATGCTAGAATCTTTTTTTCTGTTTTTATATCTGTTTTTATAAAAATAAATAAATATTTTTAAAGGTTTTAATTTCAACTTGATATAAAAATGGACTAACTTGATTTTTTTTAATTAAGTAAATTTACTTACAATTTTGTATAAACCAAGAGGAAAGGAGAAGACTTTAGATAGTCATCTCTAGAGCAAATACTCATCCTTTCTCTCTTTTGTATTTTATGATCATGTGGCCAATGGAATAAAATTACTTACTGATGCAATCTTTTTTCACTAAGTAAATTTCAGGGAAAACCAGCCTGCTCCCACTAATATGATTTCCAGTATCTGGCACTTGTGACATATGAGAGGAATAATCCTTGGTTTCTTGCTTTGAGTCTAGCCTGCATTCACACAGGAGCGGCTGATCGCTCATCATTCTTTCTAACCACGCGGTGTGCTTCTGTGGTAGGATAAGGCAGGTAAGATCTCCAGCTCAGTAATTTTTTATGACCCAGTAAAGGTACTAACGTAGGAACCTCTACCGTCAAGTATTAACAAGCCACATTCTTCACACATGTTTCATAGTAACGGTGCTGTTTTTGTCTCCTCTTTACTTTCTCCCTTTTTGTATCATAGTGGAGCTCCTTCCCTCTGTTTCTTCCATGCAGTGTATCTTTCTAGGTCACACCCTTGCTGCCTCAAGAATTTTAACAAGAGTTATAAATCTACAGTGTCCACATACTTGGAAATAGCTTCCTGACCTTATTCTTCATCATTTTCACATGAGTATTTGCTATGACTTTGAGTAATGGTGTGTGTTAAGAAAGCACATTATATAAATAGGTCGTGCCCCTTGTACACAATGAGGGCATGAGCTTCCTGGCTCTGTAAGCCGTTCTCCTGCTTGGTTTTCTAGCAGCAGAGCTGTCATCAGGAAGCTCCTACCTCCTTTTCTCAAATTAAGCTGTTTTTCACGATAATTATTCTTTTTTTTATGAAGAAACTGTGATGTAGCAAAAAGCGCTACAATATCTGCCCATGTTAATATTCTCTTATGGATAGGATGATTCCTCTTCTCATTCCATACCATGCTCTTGCGGACTACTTTGAGTTTGAACCTAATAATCAGGGGCTCTGTTTAATTCACTAGACTCTCATTAACATTTCATATAAAACACTTGGACTTTATTGTATTTTGCATATGAAATAATTTCATCATTTTAATAGTTTATTTCAGATATGACATATGCAGAGTTACTTCACTGAGGAGTATCTTTTGACCCCAAACCTACACTTACAGCACAGAGCCAGAGCGGGTTTCTTTGGCTCAACGGCTCTGCAACACTTTTAAGCCTTTCTAGCCAAACTAATTGGAATTATTCATTTATAAAGTTCTGAGGGCCAAACCATTTTCATGAGAGCCTCTAACTGATACTTCCTGTGCAGATAGGGAAAATTTTATTGTCCATTGTTTCCTCTTTAAATTTTAATGTGAACTTATATGACTGACCTAGGTAGCTTTGAATACTAGAAAAATGGTGTATAATCACATGAATCTCAAAAATGTCATATTTATTTGAAAATGTTGGTTGATCAACTTTTAATAAACTCACTTTCTACTATCACATAAGAAATCAAGGTTTCGCTAAGCTGTTATTTATAAATGCCTTTATCACGATATGTAGACATACAAACATTAACTATTTTGGTGACTATTTTTTAAAATGTCTTTTTGCATAGAAGGCACATAAAGCTTCATAGATGCATAAGTTCATAGGTGGCTAACATCTATCATATAGGACTATCAAACATACGATAGTGAACTGTAAATTATTCAGGGATTGACCAAACGATTGGTAATATTAACCAAGTTCTTGATTTTTTTTCTCTTTTCTTTCTACATGTCTTATGATCATATCAAAACTCACTAGCAATTCAACCAGAATAATAAAAAGAAACTAAAGAAAATCCAAACTAAACTACATTTTATTAGCAAATTGTTTTTTAATTTAAAACTTGTGGAGAAATTATTTAAAACATTGGCTTTTATTTGGTTTGATACACTTTGTATATCACAGTTCTTCCTCTTCATTGTTTCTGTTGTCAAAAATATATTTTAACCAGATAAAGGACACAGATGATAATATAAATGTATAAATGTGGTGACTTCATGGTTTTTGTTTAATTTTGTTTTACTGATTCTTAAGTTTGTGTTTGCACAGGCGATATATTTGACGTGTGCTGAGAGGCAGTTTCTAAGTGCGCACATATGTGTAGTTTGCTTAATGTCAAATAAGTTCCAACATTGGTGATTTGGGATTCACTAGATGTTTTCATGTAAAAGTAATAATAATAGACATTTTGGTGAGATAAAAATATAACTAAAGGTCCTAGCAATTAAGGTATATGGAACTTAAAATTGTTTCCATTTGTAAAACCATCATTTTCACAAATAATATTGTTTTAAAGCAATGAGAATCCAACTCTGGTTTAAAAAGACATACATTTCTATCTAATGAAATAATGATAACTCCTCAAAACCATACGATTTAATTTCTTGGAAACTTGAAAACTTAAGTAGATGCCCACTCTCCTCACCCGGTGGGCATTTTTAACATGCCCCAAAGCAGGGTTCTCAGATCAGGAGAGGAAATAATAAAATCTCTCTCTGGAGGACCCTTATGTGTGCTATACCCAATTAGGCCTGCACTGGCTCCATGAAGTTGTCACCAGCAATTAACTGGCCTGGAGAGGGTCTGCCTCCTGCAGGTCTACAGTGTTTGGGTTCTTGACTTCATGTAGGAAAGATTTCACAATAAGAGTCTAGGTCATTTTGAGAGCATGTTTATTAAAATGAAACAACGGGAAGATTTAGAAGAAGCAACAGGAGAGAGCCAAGGTGGTGCATTGCTTTGGCTCCCTAGGCATGTTACAGGGCAAAAGTGAGTCCGGGAGAAGCTGCTGTTACCTCACTGGAGAGTCAGAGCAAAAGGGGGCCGAGGAGACAGGCCAGTGGGTAAGCCTGGGATGAGCTCCTGCTGCCTGCTGTTTCCCTGGTTACAAGTCTCATATGAGGGGACCCATAGAGTTTAGTAGGAAGTAAAACGTTCATGCCCAAGAAGGGGCATGAGCATGCTCTAGAACTAGCCTGAGCTGGTATCTTTTGTCCTGAGGGTTTATTTCCCTTCTGTAGGTGAGAATCTCAGAGGAAGTTTTCAGCAAACATTCATCAGCTTTGCAGGTGTGTTTTTAATATGCTGATGAAGTAAAATTAGCATAGAGGGGAGTTGGGGATTATTCTTTGCTGTTTTACTTTCATCTTGGGTCTGTCTGGCTCTAATCGGGTTTTTGGTATTTGTTTCCCGAATTCATTTGTCCTTGGTTTTGGCTGGCACAAATGGTATTAAGTGGGTTTCTCTTCTCTATCTCCCCAACTCGGGTGATTTAAGCCCTGTATTCTCTGGTTAGAGTGGGGAGGTATCAAGTGTTTGCTCTCAAGTGCCTGGGTTAGGGGGGTAGTTCTTGTGATTCACTAGCTGCCTGTAACTTGTTTACATTGTGTGGCCTTGTTTAGTTCTCTGTGCCAGTTTCCCCATTCCACTTGCCCAGGAATTTCCCTAGCTTCTCACTATCCTACCTTATAGTCATCCTCAGTAAGTATGGGTGAGAATAGTTTGTCATTTCCAACCAGAGAATCCACCTTAGATTGAAACTTGAATAATCAATGCTTGGCAGTAGTGACTGACTTTGCTATAGGAGACATGAGCAAATGCCAGTAAAGCCTGAGGACAAAAACATTGAATTGTCCGAAAATGTTATAGAGAGAAGGATGCATCCAAATGTAATTAACTTAAACATCTCATGACACTCTATTTGTTGAGGAACTGTTTATCATTATTATTTCCCCAGTTATTTTCAATACTATCTACTACACATAATTTTTTAATTATTTTAGTTTATACTTTCTGCTCATGTTTCCTTTTTAAAAAACAGAATTGCCTTTTTAATAACTGGAATTTTTTAAAAATCCTGTGACCATATTCACATTTTAATTTTGTTTTTATTATATAAGCTTCATCAGCAAAACAACATCAGGGATCATATTTTCATTCAACCTGATACAGAATTGCCTTTTTAATAACTGGAATTTTTTTAAAATCCTGTGACCATATTTACATTTTAATTTTTTTTATTATATAAGCTTCATCAGCAAAACAAACTCAAGGATCCTATCTTCATTCAATCTGTTGATATTCAAAAACCAAAGTTGAAGAGATGTCCCTCTATGTTATTTTTAAATTTTGTTATTTACAAACATTTGAGAATTAACTATTTTAATACTAGTAACATGTTTATTGAGCAATTAAAATAATCTTTGATCCACAGAACACATTGAAACTTTTTAAATAGTCTAAATAAATAGGTGACTACCATGTTAATATTGAATAAATGAAATGTTTTATGCTCTAAATTCTTTTAAACACTTACCTGACTTGTACAAATACATGTACAGTACATTGTACCCTTTCAAGTCCATTCATAATGCCATTGTTCTTCGCCAGCAATACTTAAATATTTAAGTAAATTTTCACTATATTAATCACTATTACATTGTGATTGAGAATGTGTGTACTCTCTCCAGTCTTAATGTTTCCAGACTTCAGAAAAAAATTCCCTATGGGCATATTTACATTAGTAAAAATTCTTTCTGATCAAATATTAAGCACCTCTCTTTCATGCTTTTAAATCAGTAAAACTTTAATATTTTCCTCCTTAATTGTTTTAAAGAATCTAAATGTTGTAAAATAACAGTGATCCATGTGATTCATAGACACATTTAATGTAAAGAAGGGCAGCAACCTTGACAAGTTAGCAGTAGATTAATAAAGAAGAAATATTAGACTTGAAAATAAACACTCACTTTTATCTCCCAAATAAGATAGAATAAAAAACAATAAGTTTCTCAGATTATAAAATATAAAAATAAAATATAGTAGATATCAGTTAATTAAGAGAGACTAGAGTATTTCTTGCTGAACCTCACATTTCACAATATCTCCTACAAGTTCCCAATAAATTTCTCAATTCTAGCAGAACTTCCCACCAACTTACCTAAATATGCCTTCTCACTCACCGTCCTTTTCAGTCTCCCACCCTTCATGAATTGTTCCCTCACCTACTATGCCCCCTTTTGCCCTGTGCCTTGACAAAAGTAATTGCCTCTGTGTGTATAATTTTCTTATGACATCTGTGTCATGACTAACAACCTATTGTATCTCTGCACTTGAATATTCCCAAGATATCTAAAATTCTATCCATCACAGCTTCTCTTCACTTTTTTTTTTTCATTTTCTCAACTGCTTAGCTCCAGCCTGCCTGTCATTGGCCAGCCCAGATAAGGAAAGTCATCTTCCCGAGGCCAATAAATCAGGAAGATGTATATGGTGTACTTGAAGTTTTCTATTTCCCCCAGTTGCCCACATCAATTAAAGTCAGAGAGATATGTATTTTACAGTTTTATCTCTAACCATTAAAACTATGTTTAATAAATATTTTAGTATTTTAATGAGAAAATGGATGACTGGATCCAAAAATGATTAGATCAAGAAGTTTTAATACATGATAAATACATGTCAAAGGAATGAGCAATACAATTTATATAGCACAGATATAAAACATTATATATTTTTAAATTATATTTTAAAGCCACTTCATAACTCATTAACTTTAGTGTGATAGAAATTATGATAATTATTATGAAGTTGGGCAGCAAAGAGCATAAAGTAGTAACATTAATGAATATTTATTACATGCTTGACATTCACTGTGTTCGTTTATGCACACATCATATGTGCACTCTTAATTGCTTATTTTCTTACCAAGCTTGAGGAAGCATTGTGTATCAGACTACGGAAAGCTAGCTCTGGTTTCTATTTCACCACCAAACTATCTGCTCACAGATTTTCATTCTTTGTCCTCATCAATGCACTGGAGGCACTATTTGCTGACTTTGGAGTGCTATAGTTATGAGAAGTGAAGCAATATGTTATAAATAATTTTAAACTTTACAAATTTGACATAAAGCCATTACTTTTCTCAATTGTAATTTATATTTCTCCAGTAACAGAAAATCATGTTATTCTGTTTCATGTCAAAAGCACTGCCCATCTGAATCTTGTATTCCAGTCAGCTTGGTATGCTCCGTTTTCCAAACCGTCCTAAATGTCATGTGCATTGCCTGGGCCATTTCTGCATTCTTCTGGTTTCAAATGACAATTTGGCTTTGATGGCTCCCTTTTTTTAAGTTATTTTTTAATAAAATTTTGAGTGACATATGGACATATGTAAGCTATCTCAAATCTTTTTTCAGAGGAGACTAGGGAAAAAGTGAGCCAGAAATCATAAAAATAAAAGACTAGTTATGAGAAAACTAGAAAGGCATGAGGATTGTCTCAGCTCTCAGATTACATTCATGTTAACCACCACATCAGAATTCAAATAAGTCTATAGAATGATTTTTTCCCAAAGAAATTTCTAACCGAACTAAATTGGCAAAGGGCAAAACTCCAAAATGCCACTTATGCATAAAAATAATAAAAAAGTTGGTAGAAGCTATCTGAATTTAATTTTTTCAGGATGCTATAAACTAACCAAAATGCTGCAGAAATCATGAACCCTTAGTCAAGGAACCCAAATGAGCCTTGGCAAGGACAGTGAGTTCTGCGATGCGTTCATTTGCCCTGGTCTCATCCTTCACCCCTCACCCCTCAGGTTAGTGGTGGCACCAAAGAAGACAACTTGTACTTCCAGGACAGGTATCAGTGCTGGAGGGAGCAGAATAGACCCCATTCATCAAGAAATGTGACAGCTGTTTGACCTGGCTGGTAGCTCTGGAGGACCAGCTCAAAAGACTTTCCTATATCTCTCATAACTCAGAACTCTCCCTGTGGCTATCAAATAGGCATTTGTCAAACATGTCACAGGCAGCCCTAGCTGGTTTGGCTCAGGGCATAGAGCGTCAGCCTGTGAGCGGAAGGGTCCCGGGTTTGATGCCGGTCAAGGACACATGCCCAGGTTGTGGCCTTGTCCCCAGTAGGGGGCGTGCAGGAGGCAGCCAAGTGGTGATTCTCATCACTGATGTTTCTATCTCTCTCTCCTACTCCCTCCCTCTCCGAAATCAATGAAAAAATATTTTTAAAAAATGTCTCAGGCAAATATATTTCTTCACTGTTGCCTGGGGCAATGAGCAACAGTTGGGGCAAACAACAGACTAATCAAATGCTTGGGATAACAGATTAGAGAATGTTTGGGGGGATAAAAGCTTTGAAAGGAAAGCTCTGTCCAATCACTAGCTGACTACCACCATTTCTCATGACAAAGATTACAAACTTTCTAAGATTACTTTAGAAAAGTCACTAAACAAGCAAAACAACCACTATAAGAAGTGCTAACAATAAACTCCAGGGAAGGGAATGTATCTGATTCCATAGTTGCCACATTATAATACTTAAAATATGCAGCTTTCAACAACAAAAAACATTAGATATGCAAATAAACAAGAAGGGATGGCCCATCCAGAGGAAAAGAATAATTAATATAAACAGTCTTTTTAAAAATCTCAGTGACATTAGTAGTAGCTAAATCCTTTGAATCAACAATTCTAAATGTTTTCAAAGGGCTACAGGAAAGCATGCCTAAAGCAGAAAAGGAACAATGTCTTACCAAATAGAGAATATCATTAAAGAGATAGAAATTGTAAAAAAAAATAAAAATAAAAATAAAATAGAAATTCTGGGGCTGAAAAGTACAACTGGAATAAAAACTCACTCAAGGCACTCAGCAGCAGATCTGAGCAGGCAGGAAAAATCAGCAGACATGAATATAGGTCAATTGAGCTTACAAAGCATGGGGACAGAAGGAAAAGTGATTGAAGGTGCTGAAGACACTGCACACATACTAAAATTCCATAATGTGAGTCCCTGAAAAAAAGGAGAAAATTAAAAAGGAGAAACAATATTAGAAGAAATATCAAATCTTTCCACACTTGATGAAAACTATCAATCTACATACAGTCATGCCCTGCTAACAATGGGACGCACTCAGAGAAATGCATCGTTAAGTGATATTGGTACTTTTTAACATCATATAGTGAATTTACACAAACCTGGATGGTATAGCTTATGACACACTTTACACCATGTGGTCTAGCCTTCTGCTTCTAGGGTACAAGCCTGTACAGTATGTTACCGGACAAATCAATGCAATATTAACTCATGTACAAGAGAAAAGGATTCAATGAACAATTACGGTCAACACGGTATGTATGAGGCTTTTGCCAGCATCACACAGAATACTGTTTTAAGGCAAACTTTTATAAGTAGGAAGAGTTTACTCTAAAATAATAATAAAAAGTGTAGTATAGTACGTATATAATCCGGTAATAGTTGTTTATTATCATTTAAAGTAATGTGCACTGTACATAGTTGTCTGTGTATACTTTTATACTATGGCCACACAGTAGCTTTGTTTACACCAGCACTGCCACAAACACGCAAGTTATGTGTTGCACTACAGCCTTCAGATGGCTGCCACAGCATTAGGCAATAGGAATTTTTCAGCTCCATTTGAATTTTAAGGGACCAGGAATGGTTGACAGAAATGTACTTGACTTTTTAAGAAGCTCAACACGCCCCAAATAAAATAATCCTAAAAAGATCCACACTAAGATATTATAAGCAAACTATCAAAAGCTAAAGGCAAAGAAACAATCTTGGAAACAGTAAGAAAGGAGTACTTTACCAGGTACAAGGGATCCCCAGTAACACTAAGAGCTGCCCTCTCATAGAAACCACTTAGGTCAGAAGACAGTGGGATGACATATTCAAGGTACTAAATTATATAAGATAAAAAAAAAGAGTACCCTAATTGGGACCTTCTTTTCTCTTACTCTGAATACGTTTTCATTGTATAATTTTACTGATTGAATTTAGGGGTGTTAATCTACTTTGCAAAGTGCAATATGGCTTATAGTCCTGTAATTCTAACGTACATCTTTAATCTTTGTAAGTAGATATGAGCCATTTCAATACTCCAAATGTTTAAGTGCATCCCAGGCATGTCCCAGGGTTTTCTTCCATAGCAGATAGATTTTTATATTTCCACCTGACTGTCAGGCTTAAAAAACAAAGCAAAGCACAAAACCTTTATGAGAAAATGGAACCTATCTGTATTGTTTAATAAATGATGAGTCTGTTTAAAGTTTAAAAAAATAAATAAACCTGTTAACCAAGAATTCTACATCTGGCAAAACTATGCTTCAAAAATAAAGAAGAAAATGAGATACTCCAAATATAAACACATAGTTTTTCACTAATATATTTACCCTACAGATAAAGAATAACAATAGTCATTCAGATGGAAACAAATGGAAAAAAAGAAACACAACTTAAATCTACATGAAAAAATAAAGACCTTGTAAAAGTTAATGAATAGGCAATTTTAAAATTTTAAACACATTTATTGTTTGTAACTCTTCTGACTTATAGTACAATAGCTAGCATAGAAAAGTGATTATCAATCAAAATTTATAAGGATCTAATGTATAATTATAACTACACAAAGATGGTAGAGGAGCATTATGAGACCAAAGTTTTGTATGCTATTGAAATTAAGTTGATCTTTGTCCAAACAGATTGTGAATTGTAATTTCCAGGGAAGCCACTAAGAAAATAACTCACAAGTATATGGTAGCCCTGGCCAGTGTGACTCAGTTGCTTGTGCAACATCCCATGCAACAAAAGGTTGCTGGTACAATTCCTGGTCAGGGCACAAGCCTGGGTGTAGGCTCAGTCCACGGTGTGGGGTGTTCAGGAGGCACCCAATTGATGTTATGCTCTCACACAGATGTTTCTCTTTCACTCTCCCTCTTTCTTTCTCTCTCTCTAAAAATCAATAAAAAATATTTTTAAGTATATGGTAAATGACACAATAGAGAATGAAAATGATGTACTAAAAAGATGTGTTTAACACAAGAGAAGACAGTAATAAAGAAATTGAGGAATAAAAATAGAAAATAAATATAAAACTGGGAGAAATAAGTCTTCCGTCAGTAGTAATTACATTAAATATGAAAGAATAAATTCACCAATTAAAAAAAGAGAGAGATTAGCCTGGCCGGCATGGCTCAGGCGGTCATGGTTTGATTCCTGGTCAGGACACATGCCCTGGTGGTGGGCTTGATTCCCAGTATGAGGCATGCAGGAGGCAGCCAATCAATGATTTCCTGTCATCATTGATGTTTCTATCTCTCTCTCTCCCACTCTTTCTCTCTTAAATCATTAAAAATATTTTTTAAAAATCAGAGATTAAAAAAGCACATAATAAAACATAACCCGACTCAATGCTAGCTACAAGAGTTGCATTTAGATTTAAAAATAAAATAAGTTGAAAGTAGAATAATATAAGAACATATTTCATGTAAACAATTAAAAGAGTGTCTATACTAATTTTAGACAAAATCAGTTTTAGTACAGAAGTAATCAACGTCATTATATAAGTGTTAAAAAGTCATTATATAAATGTTAAAGACTCAATTCTTCAGGAAAATGTAACAATTATAAAAAATATATGCATCTAGATTGAGCCCCAAAGTACATGTAGCAAATTCTGACAGAAGTGAAGGAAAAAATAGTTCAACAATAATACTTGGAGAATTCAACCCAAATTTGAACAATAGATAGACAAAGAGATGCTCAGCAAGGGAATATAGGACCTGAGCACATTACAAGCCAACTAGACACACCAGAACTGTATAGGACACTCCACCCACAACACCAGAAGACACATTTTTCTCAAGCCCATGTGGAATATTCTTCATGTTAGACTAAATGTTAGGTCACTAAACGAGTTTCAGTAAATTTAAATATATTGAATCATACAAAGCATGTTCTGTGACAACAATAGAATGAAATTAGAAAACCGAAAAATGATGGAAATGTGGAAAATTCACAAACTAGTGTATGTGGAAACTAAACAATACACTCTTAAATAGCTAGTGGGTCAAAGAAGAATCGGAAGAAAAATAAGAAGATACTTTGATTAACCAAAACAAAAACACTACATACCAAAATTTATGAAATGCAGTAAAGGGAGCTTTCATAGAAAAACTTATAGCAAAGAACACGTAGATTAAAAAACACACACATCATCTAAACTTAAATTCCACTTTAACAAACTAGAAAAATAAGAGAAAACTCAACCCAAGACAACCATAGAGAAGTAAAAAAATACATATTCAAGTAGAAATAAATGAAATAAAGATAAAGAAAATAACAGAAAAATCAATGAAACCAAATATTGGTTCTTTAAAAAGTTCAACACTACTGACAAATCTTTAGCAGACTGACCAAAAATAGTCAGAATACTAAAATCAGAAGTGAAAGTGGGGATATAACCACTGAACTTCCAGAAATAAAATAATTATAAAATGTAACAAAAGTTTGCCAAAAATTTAGACAACCTAAATAAAATAGAGTAAGACCTAGAAACACACAAACTATGAACTTGACTCAAAGGAGACAGAAAATCTGAATAGACTTATAACAAAGAGATTGAATCACTAATCTAAAACCTCCCAACAAAGAAAATCCCAGAACCACTGGTGAATTCTACAAAAGGTTTTAAAAAAATACCATTATTTCTCAAACTCTCCCAAAAAATACAATAGCTGGGAAGACTTCAGAACTCATTATAATACACCTATTATACAGATACCAATTTAGACAGACAATGCAATAAAAGTAGTGTTCAGATCAATATTTCTTATACATATTGAAAAATATTTTTAACAAAATTCTAACACACTGGATCTAGTAGCATATTAAAAAGATTATATGCAATGACAAATTACGATTTTTCTCAGGAAACTAAAGGTGGTCCAACATTTGAAAATAAATCAACACAGTACACTATATAAATAGAATGTAGCAAGGGGCGGGGAAATACACCACATGATCACTTAAAAAGACCCAGAACAAGTATGGCAAATCCAACATCACTTTTATGACAAAATAACAGAATGAAATTTCTTTATCTTGATAAAGGACATTTATAAAAAACATGCAGCTAACTTCATACTAATGATAAAAGACTGAAAGCTTTACTATTAATATCAGTAAGCCAAGAATGTCTGCTCTCAACACGTCTAGTCAACATTTACTAGAGCAAATAGGCAAAAAATAAATAAGCAAATAAAATAGAAGGCACCCAGCTTAGAAAGTAAGAAGCAAAGCTATCTTAACTCATAGATAACGTGGTCTGATATATTGAAAAGAAAGGGTGAACAGTTCCTGTTTAGTTTTGTCTTAGTTTAAATAACTTGAAAAAATTTACCTTTTTACAAAAAAACTAAATAACCTACAAAAAATATATCTTAGAGTTAATGAATGGTCTCATTAAAGTTGCAGGATACAAGATCAATACACAAAGACTCAGTTGTATTTATATATATTTGAAATGAACAATTAAAAATAAAACTAAGAAAATATCTCCATTTATAATAGCATCTTAAAGTATAAAACACTCAGGAATATATTTAAACAAGGAAGTGTAAAATTCTACACTGAAAACCACAAAACATTGCTGAAATAAGTGAAAGATATAAATTGATCAAAGAAGATTCGTGTTTATGGATTAGAATATATAATACTGTTAAGATACCAATTCCCTCCTCATTGATCTACATATGTAATGCAATCACTATCAAAATTCCACCATCCTTTTTGTTTATATAAATGGATAAATTCATTCTAAAATTTATATGTATTTGTAAGTAACTTCAAAGAGCCAAATCAATCTTGAAAACAAAGTTGTAGGGTTCATACTCCTGATTTCGAAAGTTACTCCAAAGCTGTAATTTTCAAAATAGTTTGGTACTGGCACAAAATATATACACAAAAGTAACATAATTGAGAGCCCAGAAGTAAATTCATATATGTGTGACAAATTGTTTTTAAAAAGGATACCGAGACCACTCGGGAAAGGATAATCTTTTGAATAAATAATGCCAAGACAACTGGGTATCCACAAGAAAAGGAATGATTTTGGAATCCTGTGTCACACAACATACAAAAGTTAACTCAAAATGAATTAAAGACCTAAATGTAAGACCTGAAAGTATGAATCTCTGAGAAGGAAACAGCTGTAAATCTTTCTGTAAACCATTAGGCAATGGGTTCTTAAACACAATGCCATGAAGCACAAGCAACAAAAAACCTGAACTTAATCAAATTTACAACTGTGTATCTCAAAGGAAATTATCCAGAAAGTAAAAAGACAACTAATAGAATGAAAGATAATATTTTCAAATATCTGATAAAAGTCCAGAATCCAGAATACGTAAAGAACTTCCATAGCTCAGCAACAAAAAGATAAATACAATGGAAAAATAGGCAAATTGATCTGGATATTTCTGCAAAAGGCCAATAAGAACATGGAGAGATTCTCAGCACCATTAGTCATTAGGAAAATGCAAATCGAGAATGTAATGAGGTACATTTCATACCCACTAGGATGGCTATAAAAAAACAAAAGCAAAATTGGGAATAACAAGCGTTACTGAGAAAGTGGAGAAAATTGAATCCTTGTACAGTGTTGGTGGAAGTATAAATTATGTAGTTACTGTGCAGAAAATGTTGACAATATCTCCAAAACTTAGTTATTATATGATCCTGCAATTAGTAGTATATTCCTATGTATAACGAAGAAAATAAATTTAAAATATATGTGTACAAAACCTTAGACAGGAATGTTCATAGCAATGTTATTCACAAGAGACAGAACATAGAAACAACCCTAATGCTCAACAACTGATGAACTGGTAAACAATATGTGTTATAACCATGCAGTGGAATATTCTCCAGCCAGAAAAAGGAACAAAGCATGGATACATGCATGAACCTTTAAAAGATTATGCTGAGTGAAAATAGTCATATATTGTAAGATACCATTAATATGAAATGTCCAGAATAAAAAGCAATTTCATAGAGACATCAAATATACAGGGTGTCCCCAAAAATGTATACCCTCTTTGTATGACTATAAAGTCAGTGTTTATTAACATACGATTAATTTTATTTTTTAAAATATATTTTTATTGATTTCAGAAAGAGGAATGGAGGAGAGAGAGATAGAAACATCAGTGATGAGAAAGAATCAGTGAGCTGCTGCCTCCTGCATGCCCTCTACTGGGGGTCAAGCTCCCAACCCTGGCATGTGCCCCAACAGGGAATTGAACCATGATCTCCTGGTTCATAAGTCAATGCTCAACCACTGAGCCAAGCTTGCTGGGCAGCATACAGTTCATTTTCAAGATTTAAAAGAATCTACAGAAATGAATTTTTTTTACCGATGCCTGTTTTCAGACTGATGACTATTCTGGTCCATTGCACTGCTGATAACGTGAAGTAATCGAATTGCAAACACCAAGAATCATCTCATTCAGTTTTTATGCTCCCTCAATTCATTGACTGTTGCCAGTTTTGCACCATAAAATTTATCTTTTATGTATCCCTGTAAAAAAAATCTAGTTTCTTTGTTCAAAACTAGTCTGGCTTCACCCATTATTTCAAATCAGTTAAACCTAAAAAGTAGTGAAAATTAAGTGAGTTATCAGCTGTTA
Organism: Myotis davidii; assembly: GCF_000327345.1. NCBI lineage: Eukaryota > Metazoa > Chordata > Mammalia > Chiroptera > Vespertilionidae > Myotis > Myotis davidii. The sequence continues at coordinate 2,228,395 of NW_006287255.1, read as the reverse complement.
AAGTGTGCATACATGTTTTTGGAAACCCCATATTAGTGGTTGCCAGTGACTGTGGCACTGCTGGGAGAATTGATAGTGACTTTAATAATTATGGGTTTTGAGGAGGATTTGTTAAAAATGTTCTAGAATTAGATATTGTTGATGGTTGGACATCATTGTGATTTTACTAAAGATGACTGAATTGTACACTTTAAAATTGTATATTTTATTTTAATTTTTAAAAATTAAAAAAATATATAAAAATTTTAAAATAAATACAAAGAGAAAGCAGAGAATATTTCATGGCATACTGTGCATTCAAATGTAAGCTTGAGTCAAATGAGAATGTCTTCCTTCTAGAGTTTTGCTCTGAAATCTACAGCATATAACCTTAGAACTTCCCACTATTTATTTGTAGCATATAGTAGAGTACATTATCATTCATCCTAGACCAGCGGTTCTCAGCTTGTCGGGCGTGACCCCTTTGGGGGTCGAACGACCCTTTCACAGGGGTCGCCTAAGACCACCAGAAAACACATCTATAGTTACAAATTGTTTTTGTGATTAATCACTATGCTTTAATTATGTTCAATTTGTAACAATGAAATTGGGGATCACCACATGAGGAACTGCATTAAAAGGTCGCGGCATTAGGAAGGTTGAGAACCACTGTCCTAAACTATATGCACCTTGAGGAGATAAACCATTTTTTTTTGTTCAATTACTGTACTGTTTGCAATCATTAGCTCAGTCACTTGCTACAGATGGGTGTATAAAAATAGTTGTTGACTAAATGAATTAATGAACTGGCTTAGAAAATAAACTAATATGTTATCGTGGCAGTGCTTTGTGCAATTCTTGTCCTCTGTCATGCACACACACACAACATGGTTTCCTGTCATAGTTACCAGGATGGAACAGCCAGCACATGCTGGGTTCATGGAGATCACTCAATTGATAAACATAATACTAAAATTTGCATTAACTTAATTTTCTGGTACATTAACTTAGGTAAAGTAATGCAGTTTTCTGAAAACTTCACCTTATATAGTTATTATCCTTGGTTTCCAGACTGAATGCATTGTGGCTCCTCATAGCCCTAGAATAATGTAAAAGGAGTGGTCCCCTTTCTAGTTACTGAGAATTTCGAGTATTTGTGTAGTTAATGCTGTCGAACATCATATTTGACTTTTGCTTCCTAATGGCCATTTTTAAAAGCTTAAGTCTGTGTCACTCAGCTGCAGCATCATTTCCATACAAGGTGCTTTATTGCAAGTTACACAGTAGACAATCTCTTTAGTAATGTTGGGGGGGGCACTATTGGGTTAATTTTTATAGTTTCTTGTAGCAATCTAAGCTAAAAAGTTTTAACTAAGCAACTCAAGTTAAAATTCACTTTTTCAAATTTAGCTTTTGGTCTATAATAGTCTAATGCTGATCATTATTAGAAATGTGTACCATACTTGCTATACATAATTTCTTTTCAAAATGTAATATGTTTAACTTCCACCTTTTAATGTATTTTATTTGCTTACATATTATTATTTTATTTTGGCTTTCCTTTTGAATTGCCCACTTTTCTTTAACAAAATGCTGCTGTATATTTTTGTGGTGCTTGAAAGAAAACTGTGCTTGTTTCTGTCAGCTTGCATGGAGCTTGTTTTCTTTCAGTGAGTCTGGCTTTTGCCAAAACAAAAAGTTGACACGAGCTACCAATGCCATGACTACTCTTAACCCCTGTAAACTTGTTTCCACTGGTCTCTTAAATTTCCATACACCCTGTCCTGATTTTAATCTATTTTTTTTTTAAGTTGCAGAGCTATGCAATGCAACACAGGTAGTCTTACAAATAAAACTGATTGCAAAATTCCCACTGGAAATTTCTTACTGTTTTGATACTTTCTTTAAGTGATAAATATAACAGAATTCCAAATAACTTATCAATGTCACTCTTGTACAAAGTGGCTTTCTTTTTCTATGAGGCTAGAACGCACTTTCTTTGACAAATGCTTTGTAGGAGATGAACAGCAGACTAAAACTACTGGACAGGTAACTCTTAAGGAGCTTTTCAAACCTGAAATTCTATTATTCTCCCAAGTTCCTAAGTTTTATACTAAACCTCAAGGATAAAATTAGCACTTTATGAGAAAACTATCTGAAAACTATTTATTTTCAGCCAGAAGTCCAAGAGTGATTTGAAGGTGACTCTATAGAATTGCTGGGTAGAACAGGCATACTTCGTCTGCTTCCCACTTCTAGAATGGAGAGATTATTGTATCTTGTTGCATCCAAGCCATTGTAGGGGAGGATTTGTTCATAATTTTATATTTTAATATTTTATCATTTTTACTCATAAATATTTGCTGTTGTTTGGCCTCTTCTGCCACATTAAAAAATGTGGGGGGCTCGTTTATTTAATATTACAAATTTGTCATATTAGACTCACTCTTAAAAATTAGTTCATCATGCAGCATTTAAGATATATAGAATTTACAAAGAATACAATGAATAACCATATATACTGCCCAGCTAGAAAAATAAAGTATTGCCACCCTGTCAGAGTGGCTCAGTGTTTGAATGTTGACCCACGAAATGACCCATGAAACAAGAGATCACAGGTTTGGTTTGATTCCGGTCAAAGCACATGCTGGATAGCAGGCTCAATCTCCAGGAGTGTTCAGGAAGCAGCTCATTGATGTTTCTATATCTCTCTATCCCTCTCCCTCCCTCCCTCTCTAAAAAGAACACACACAATGAAAACATTTTTAAAAATAAATAAAATATTGCCAAAGTCAAGTCTCTCTTGTTTCTTGCTTCCTGTACATTTCCGCCAGAGGGAAGCATGACTCTGTAGATGACCCTTGCATTTCCAGGTATGTTTACTGCATGTGCCTGGATCTATAACCAGCAACCTGACCCTGGAGGGTGGGGCTTGTAGGCTACAATTTATAGAAAGTGTGTATGAGTCTGAGTCGAATAGCATGCAGTCCAGCAGGAGCAGAATAGCCCAAGGTACATTGAGGCACTATGTCCAGAGTCTAAACCATGGGTCATGGAGGAGCACCATGATCTTCTCTATTCAAATGGCCCAAAACGGAAGAGAAGATGTGGGACACTGTGAAGGAAGTGGGTGAATGGGAGGAAGAGAAGCAAATGGAGTCCAAACCAGGATATCGACTCATAGTCATGCCCGCCTTTACTATATCCTGCTCACTGAAGTGGCCTTCCTCCCTTATACTTGCAGACTTGCCTAACACTGTTCATAACCAAGAATAGGGGATATGTTTTTATTTCTTTCCTTACCACTGTAGTATCTAAGATGATATGTGTACAGAAGTGATTCTATTGATAACTGAAAGCATTTCACCTGCAAGTTTTACTTTCTCAATTTAAGTTTAAAGAGGAGAATTCCTCGCCCCCCACAGAAAACAAGAACAACAGCAACCTGTATGTTCTTTAACTGTTTTTTTTTTAATCTAAGCTGATACCTAGAAATAGTTTTACAACTGAAGCTATTTCCTGCTCAGCCCTTTCTTGACTCCCTCAGACATGAGCTAAAGGAAACCCCTATCCCTGCAGGCAACCCTACCCCATACCTACTACATGTGCTAGTCTACTTGTTCTGTTGCCTGAGACAGCACTGCAAATGTGCTCTCGCATTCACAGTTCATGACAAAAAATGATTTTAGCATTGAATGATGGATGGAGGGATTATAAAACCAAAGCTTTACATCGAACTAAGGATTTTCAAGTTTCTTGCTTTTTCACATTCAATATTTTAACTGAATATTACAGCAAGCCTCTAAAAGAAGCTAGATCTATCAGACCCATTTATGAGATGAGGAATCAGGGACTCCGGGACTTACCAAGAGGTGTGGAGTTGTAGTTTATAAGTGAAATTATCTTTCTATGAGGGCTTTTTGTTTGCTTGTTCTAAATGAATGCGGATGTGATGGCAAAGAACAAAACAGCAAGTACACAGGATGTACTAAATTATTCACTTCATGATTTCAAAGAGCTTCTACTTTATAGATAATGACCTCATAGATCAATAAATACTGGGCATAATTAAGAGTCATAGAATTTAGCAGTTGAATCGGGCCTTTGAGGTCATGCAGGGCAATTCCTTTTAAGGGGAGATTTATCCCAATATCTCTGAGAAAAGGTGGGCTAGGCCGGACCTCCTAGCCTGGTTTGGATTTAAGTTTGTATGAAAATTTTGACTTGGACTCAGCGCAAGCTAGGTTTATATTTGGTTTATTCGCAAAACAGCAAATAAGCAGTGCAAAAACTAATCAAGGGCTACGGATGTTTTGGGCTGTGAAACCCTTGTTCAGACTGGGCCCATCTTCTGCACCCACTCTGGAGGGCTTGGGAAATTTCCCGTTTTAGTCTGGGCTTTCTATGGGCTGAACTGCCCATGACCTAACACAGGAAATACTCCAGACCCTAAGAACATCCCCCATAATAGGTTGACATCACAGTGTTTTCCCTTCTGTTTTGGGAGCATTAATTGTCAGCTTTTCTCCTACAACTTTCATGCTGAAATCAAGGCCGGGCTTGACTCTCACAATGCAAGAAACAGTCCTTCAAGACCTCAGCTTCTTCAGTTCTTTCTGCAGCCTCTTCTTTTCCTGGAAACAAAAAGTCATCTCTTAAATTCCCAGCTCTTTGTTTTATTTTTGCAGTCTGAAGCAGCACAGAGAAAGTCAACAATCTTTTCTGTGAGACAACTCTTCAAACAGTCCAGTGAATTACCTCCCATTCACAGCTGCTCCCAAGTTCGGTCTTTGTTTTTTCCAGCCCCAAATTCTCCCTTAAAACAAGCTCTTTTGCCTTTTTGTGCTCTCACCAGAACATTCTCAATGTATCACTTCTGGTTTTTAAATGTAGATCTAGCAGACCCCAGCTGAGCCCCAGTCATTTCCCCAGGATATCACAGCTCTGCCGGGGATTCATTCACATCTAGATTGGAAATTCCACTGATTAATCCAGGAAGGAAGGAAGGAAGGAAGGGAGGGAGGAAGGGGAAAGGAAGGGAGGGGAGGGAGGTAGGAAGGGGGAGAGGTAGAGAGAGCGACAGAGGACTAGGGGGAAGGGAGAAGGGAGGTGGGGAGGAAAAGAAACAGAAAAACATATTTTAAAAATGTGTCTAATTTTGTATATTTTTACTAAGTCATGCAAGGTCTAAAGAGTTCCCTTCATTTCTTGTAAGTTCTAACAAACTATTGCTGTAAATATTTGATGTTTTCCTACCTAACATCCATTCTCTCTCTTCTAATAATACTGCCATAATTTTCAGTGGATGTAAGCTCACTCATCTCCAGGATAAGTTATTTTGGAGAGCTCTGTCCAATATAAACTTCCAAACACATAACATTCTGTTCTGACAAAGAAAACACTTAATTCCTCCATGCATGAATACTGGCTCCGAGATGGGCATCTGATCCATCAGAGCCAATCAGAACTAACCTCAGGACTTGTCCTTGCAAAGGCCAGAAAATAAATTCTACTTCAACAAGATTTGGAAGAAAGGTTGGGGCTAGTAGAGAGTCCAAGAGGAGAAAAGCAGGTGTGTGTGTGTGTGTGTATGTGTGTGTGTGAGAGAGAAAGAGAGAGAGAGAGAGAGAGAGAGAGAGAGAGAGAGAGAGAGAGAGAAGATTGAAGCAGGGAAACAGCTTCCCTGGAAATACAGAGAACACAACAGGCCAGAAGTCATTTGTTCCAGTGAACTTTTTAGTCACTGATACTTTTTGTGTAAGTCCCTTTGATCTGCTTCTTTTATTTGGGGCAAAGAGGCATGATAAGTAGCATTTATTTTTCGAAACCAGACATCAAATTTCTCTTGAGTTTCTAAAATCAACTATTACCAATTTAAAGCATGAAGATGATGTGTGCATGTCTTTAGCACTAGTTTTTTCAGTCCTTACCCTTAATATTAATTATTTAACTGCTCTCTCTATTGTAAGTTATATAAGAACAAGAAGCATTATTTGTTTTGTTGACTTCAGCAGACCATAAATGTTGACGTAATAGAGAGGTAGATAGACATATGACAGGTAGATGATAGGGATAGCTAGAGAAAGAAGAAAGAAAGAAAGAAAGAAAGAAAGAAAGAAAGAAAGAAAGAAAG
>NW_006287255.1:2218329-2222241 GCF_000327345.1 Myotis davidii | reverse complement strand
TGGAAATATCAGGCAGAACAAGAGCCCGGCAGGCAGAAGAGGCCCTGAACCAAAGACCAAATGCCAGCGGGCAACCCTGCTTTGCGTGCATTATGCTGAGGAGTGCCTAACACTCGAGACAGTACCCAGGACACAAAGGACTCTCAGTAGGGTTTGAGAATGAAAGAAAGAAAGAAAGAAAGAAAGAAAGAAAGAAAGAAAGAAAGAAAGAAAGAAAGAAAGAAAGGAAGGAAGGAAGGAAGGAAGGAAGGAAGGAAGGAAGAAAGAAAGAAAAAGGAAGAAAGAAAATAAGAAAGAAAGAGGGAAGGAAGAAAGAAAGAGAGGAAGAAAAAATGAAGGGAGAAGTGAACTTTCTGTCCACTCTCCCATTCTCTCCAATTCTTCATTGTCTAGGAGCGTATCCCTTAGGGACTCATTCACAACAGCTGGCACTATTCTAACTGCTTTCATCTTCTGATCACACACTCCCCTGAAATTTCTTTTCTTCCTTCCTCATCCAGAATTGTCAATTGTCCTGGCAAAGAGATGTTCTCCTTATTATAAGCTCAGAGAGATGTTCCTCAAACTCTTGAAGCTTAGAAATTATTCCTGGTAGTGAATGGAGAAGGTGCTCGTCTCACTTGTGAGAACAGACACAGTATATCCACAATCATTTCATCCTCTCCGTGAGGGTCCGTGCTTCCTGCTGCCTCTCAAGATGAATTTAAAAATCCTTGTGATGCCAAAACCGGTTTGGCTCAGTGGATTGAGCGTCAGCTTGTGGACTGAAAGGTCCCAGGTTCGATTCCGGTCAAGGGCATGTACCTGGGTTGCAGGCACATCCCCAGTGGGAGATGTGCAGGAGGCAGCTGATCGATGTTCCTCTCTCATCGATGTTTCTAACTCTCTATCTCTCTCCCTTCCTCTCTGTAAAAAATCAATAAAATATATTTTAAAAAAAATAAAAAATAAAAATCCTTGTGATACCTTATTCACTTTTAATCAATTAACCAGGGTCTTAGTTACCTTAAAGATTCTTTAAAAACTCTTAAATGTGATTTTTTCTTCTCCTCAGCCATCATAGCAATAAGGCTATTAATTACAATTAACATTGTTAAATGCCAGAAACCACTATTCAGCTTCATAAAAATAATAAAAGAGTAAACACAGAGACTCCTCTCCTATTTAGGTATCTATTTAAGAAGCAGGAGCTTCTGGGAATACTTTTATGTTTTGCCTACTTGTTATTAAAAATTCATAAATAAATGCAGATAAAAAGGAATCATTTTCTTATTTTCAGCCATGCCAAAATTAGCCAAATGGTTTTATAAGATGATAGCTTCTAGTTGTTCTTTGCAATGGAAAAGTACTACCAATTTTTGGAGACATTATAGTGGTATTCAATAATGCAATTTAAACAATTTCCACACAAATAACACATTTATTATTATCTATGCAAAAGCTAAGTCATTTGTAGTTTCTAGAGATTTACATTGAGTTCAAACTTAAGAATTTTTTAAATTCATGCTAATTAAATGAAATGTGCAGTATCTATAATTAGTAATAATAATAATAATGATGATGATGATGATGTTAGCTAGGTAGCATTTATAAAACTGATTTAGTTTTATAAGTGTGCTACACACTCTTATAAGTGTTTTATACAAATTAATCCATTTACTCTTCCCAAATACCGTTTGAGGCAGATGGAATGATTATCCTACTTGAGAACTGGGAAAAATAATTTTTACTAGAGGCCTAGTGCATGAAGATTCATGCACTGGAGGGGTGGTCCCTCAGCCCAGCCTACCCCCTCTCATAGTCTGACAGCCTTCAGGGGCGGGAGGTGACTGGGCAATCAGGGGAAGGCGACGCCCATCACACCTCTGCTGCTGCCACTGCCATCAGTGCAAGCCTAGGCCGGCCCTGGTTACCTGAGCCTCGGGTGGCCCTGGGAGGCTGGGCAGCCACCCCCTGAGGCTTGCCAGCCCTGGGCAGCTGGGCAGCTGCCATCTGAGGTTTGCACACTCCTGCCACCCGGTGGGGCTGAGCGCTGCCATTTTGTGGCTGTGGGCCTCACCATCTTTGAGGGCATGGCAGTCAATTAGCATATTCCCTCTTTATTGGCTGTGAGTGCCACCATCTTTGAGGGTAGGGGAGTCAATTAGCATATTCCCTCCTTATTGACTGTGGACACCACCATCTTTGCGATGGTGTGAGGGTCAATTAACATATTCCCTCTTTATTAGATACGATTTTAATTTTTAAATATTTTGTTCAGAGAATGTGGCCTTCAGTAATATCATTTGTTCTGATTTTAATTGTAATCCATTACTTGGATATATTAATTTTTTCATGAGTGTTTGAAAAACCATATTGTCTTAAGAGTTCATCTCTCTCTCTGTATAGAATATATATACTACATATGTAGTCAAATTATTAGTTTGAATTTTACTATTTCCTTTTATTTTGATTCTAATATCATTATCAAATGTATTTAGAATGAAGTATCTTAAAGGTTCTAACTTAAGGATTAGTAAATTTGTCCTTGAATTTCTATCAGCTTAGTTCCATATAGTTTGATAGACTATTTTAAGCATCCAAGGTTTCATAATTTTACTTTTACCAATATAAAATATGTTTAACTTGTCCCATTCATCAATTTATTTTCTGCTATTATTACTGATTCATAGTGACAGTGCAATGTTGTTATTGTTTAATTTTACCCCATATACTTTCCCATTGTTTTATTATCATATTTATGTTATCATATTTTTAGTTCTCTCCTGTCTTACAGTATATAGCTAGATTTGGGATTATTGTTAATTTGATTTCTGTTAACTCTCTCTTTATATTAGGGCCTTTGTTTTATAATAAGGAAATACAGGGTGGGGCAAAAGCAGGTTTCAGTTGTGAGGACACAAAAGAGAGTTTATTCTTATACTAGAGGCTCAGTGCACAAAACTGTTCATGGGTGTGATCCCTAGGCCTGTCCAGTGATCGAAGTGTGAGCTTCGTTGTGAAAGGGCAGGTCCCAGCTGACCTCTGGGCCCTGGGCAGCACCTGGGCCTCCACCTGAGTCACAACATCTGAGTCTCCACTTGGAGATATGATGAGTACAGCCAGATGCCAGGGTGTAGCATGAGATTCTGGGCCAACCAGCAACACCTCATGGAAGCCAGGCGGGCAATGTACTCTTTCCTGGCCAGCCTCACAGACCAGCTCTTGCATGAACCTACGGGGAGCTCTACTGGCCCTTGTGGTCCTGGTGGCGGCTGCGGCCCGGCTCACCCAGAAGAGGACGTACAGGTGTGGGGTGGGCTACCGGCACCTGAGCATGGTGGGGGGGCTTCCCCAGTGCGTGAGCCCTGGTGTCCCAGGGGAGGGTAGCAGGGGGAGTGGGAATGAATTCGGCGGACACCTCACATTCTCACTGCACATCTGTCCCCATCACCCCAGCCCCTAAATAGCCGGTGAGTGATCGCAGCGCATGGCCGACGCCTGCCATGTTCCACGCTGCCCCCTGATGGTAAGCGCATGCCATAGTGAGCAGTCAAACTCCTGGTCGAATTCCCAAACGACTGCCTGAGGGGACAATTTGCATATTAGGCTTTTATTATATAGGATTATTATTTATTAATTATTATATTATTTTCCATATGGACAACTGTAAACCTACCTTTGCCCCCTGCCCTATATAACTTATTTCTGTTTATTGCACCTACTAACTTAGCATTTCTTAGGTCAGGGTCTTACAGAAAGGAGAGTCAAAGGCAATGGGGTCTGCACTTCCACTTCATTGGGGAGGGAGAAGCAGTGGTCACATGGAGGGAAGAAGGGAGAGCCAGTAGAGAGGGTGTTACTAGCTGCCTGCACAGCCTAAAACTGATGCTTGACCTTCAGAATGACTCTCCCAGAAGCCATATGACTCAA
>NW_006287255.1:2213748-2218297 GCF_000327345.1 Myotis davidii | reverse complement strand
AGAATTTATCCTCCCACTCCTGGTTCCCACTGCTCAAAACTCTGGCTAGTGGGTTATGAATTCCCACACCATATTCTGGTCGGTCACAGATGTGCACTGAGCAAGGATCCTTAACTTACTGCACTTGTACCTGGAAGACAAAATGCTGGAAACAGGAGGCATGGTGAGGCACTGGGCAAGGACAGTGAGGTGATGTGTTGTGCATCACACCGGTAGAAATGGGTCAGAGTCTACTGAGAGCTGGTCATCGCAGAGGTGGTGGAGAGAAGAGCAGGTCAGTGAATGGTGCATAAGAGGTTTTCTAATATGGTCTTCTGACATCTGATTAGCTTTTTTTAATTGTGCTGCATTTAAATGTTTTCTCCATTTTTTTCTAGTTTTAAGCATTATGAATCATATGCCTAAGTTATTCACAAATGTTTAATATAATGTTTATACTATAATTTTAAGGATAATTTAATTTAGTATCTACTTACAAAGTGACAACATATTTTCACTGTCATTGTACTCTCTGTGCTCCATCTCTACCAGTCACTCCTATGTTGACATTCGCAAGGCTTAATTTAGTATTAATAAAAGTTTTGCAATATTCCTGTATTATTTAACATTACATATTTATTTCTTGAATGCCTAGAGAAAATTTTATTTTTGAGCTTAATAGTTTCTTTTATAACTCTATCCACTTTCAATTCCAATTAATTAAAATTTTCTATTCTATTTCACTTAGAAATTAAGATTGTAAAGCAAACACTCTTTTTTTTGTCATGTGAGGATATTGTTTTTCCATTGATTTTTAGAGAGAGTGGAAGGGAGAGGGAGAGACAGAGAGAAACAGCGATCTGAGAGAGACACATTGATTGGTTGCCTCCTGCATGCCCCTGACCAGGGCCAGGAGCCTGCAACCAAGATATGTGCTCGTACCCTTGACCAGAATGGAACCTGGGACCCTTCAGTCCGCAGGCCAAAGCTCTATCCACTGAGCAAACCAGCTAGAGCAAAAGCAAATACTTTTTAATGGCAGGTGATTGGTATATGTTTGGAAGAGATAAGGAAGTAGTGGCCCATCTGCTCCAACAGTTACCCTAAGGAATGACCAGGTGTCCTCTCCTGTGCTTGGCATCATTACTGAACTGCCTGCCACAACCTAAAACTGATCATGAGGTTCTCCTAGATGGCTGCAGGGCGAGCAGAGGAAGTTAGGAGTCAGGAGTTTGGGGCTCTGGTTTCTTATGTTTGTTTTATTATCTTCATAGTTCTTTTTCATCTCCTTTCTTATTTTTAGGGATTCCTCAAGATTTCTGGTTCACTGGTGCCACTGTTCAGTTTTCTGATGCTCATTTTGAAGATGTACGTGTGTGTGTGTGTGTGTGTGTGTGTGTGTGTGTGTGTAACCTCTTTTTTCCATGGTACATCATCCCCCTCTCTCTCTTTTCCTCCCTCTCTCTCTCCCCCATTCTACTTTGTTATCTGGCTTTTTTCATTTTATGAGATTTTCAAAAATAAAAGAATAGAATTGTATAACTATACACTTTCTAATTAAGTATACACATCTGTTACTCTTAATTTTTATGAAAACATATTTACCAAAAAGAAAAAAAAGCTAGATTAATTGAGTTAGTGTATCTGAGTTTATTTAAGAGATAATCTTTTAAGACTCAAATTATGCCTTGGCATTTGCACAGATATTGCTGCCATTCCGCAGTTCACTCAGTTGCTGAATCAAAGCAATCGTTAAAGTGCTACATTGATAAGCAACAAAGTATTTAGATCTAACATCATTCTAAATTATGTGACTTGACAAGTCGCATGTTAAAGCATACGATAAACATTAAATATTTAAACATTATAAGGTATAAACTGTCTGCATTTGTCTATCTAGGAAAAACATCACAAATATTTATTAATTTATATGTGAGTCTCATTTTTTATCGATCATTTTATAGATTATATGATATTAGGATTGTATAAATCATGATTTTTTACACTCATAGCTGCGTGTGTGCATATTTTTGACAGGTACAAGTATACATTTTATCCCTATATTTATATATTATTTTATAATTAAGGAGTGATTCAAGGATATTAAAAATATGAGGAAATACAAATATAAACAGAGCTAATGTACTTATTTGCATAACCTAAGTATAGAATTAGAGTATGCTCTAGGGACCGAGGGGGATCGTGAGTTCAATATGTGGTACAATTGGTTTAAAAAATATATAATGTCTCTTAAATTTTGAAAATTAAAATTTACCTTCAACTTAAAGCAAATGGTAACCACATATTGTTAGAATAACTCATGACATCAACCAAATTGATTCTAAATTGCCACCTGTTCCTAATAGCTATCATTTCCTCAACAGGTAATTATCGGGTACCGGCTGCTCAGCACTGTGCCAGACATTAAAAGTATGAAGATGAATAAAAGGACATAATTACAACCCTGAATGACTCCTGTTGGTGCATTTCTCAAAAAAAAAAAAAACTTAGCAAGATAAGGAATGATGATAGTAGTGCTGTTGTTCTGTTAATCATGGGGTATCATGATCCAAATAAAATAAGAAACTACAAAGTAATTAATGGAAGTCTACAAATCAGGTTGCCAGCCAGGCCCGGGTATCTTAGTGATCTGTGAAGACCAGAACGGTAGCCTCCAGACTGTGCAGTCATTTCTTTACAGAAGCCACAGGTTTCCTTCCAATATCCTCAATAAGACTGTAACAACTAAAGGATCAGCGCAACTTTGCTTCTGTTGGAAATGTATTAACTCAGTCTTTACTCGGTTTTAGCATAGTGTTAAGGGGCACCGGCTTTGACATTAGGTCCAAATTCCAATTCTGTTCTCTTCAGTTACATGCTGGTGAATCTAGGCAAACTACTTAACCTCTCTGTGAGTCTTCTTTTCTCTCATTTGGCAAATGAGCATAATAATTACAGCAATCTAATGGTTATTTTGAGGGGAAAATATATATATGTACACACATATATAATATATCGAAATACATAATTTATAGAAACATATATTATATATGCTTATAAGTTTTTATAATTCAGCATAAAGTAACTATAATTATATATACAGTAGGTCCTCAGATTTTGTCGGAGAGCCGTTCCTATGGCGCGACATAACGCTCCCTTGAGGGGTCCCAGATTGGAGAGGGTGGAGACCGGGCTGAGGGACAATCCCCTCACCCATGCATGAGTTTCATGCACCGGGGCACTAGTAAATAATAAAAAAGATGAAGCACATATGTATTTACAGCTGTAAGTCAGAACCCACCTACATAAGCACCTCTGTCCCTCACGTGGAGCACATACACAGCAGTAATGAAATGAAACAGTAAAAAAATAATTTAAAAGAAACATAACAACTCCTGACCTTTACTTGTGGTAAATTTACAGCAGTTGGGGGCAAGCAGGCTGGTGGGGGTGGTAGTAAGGCCCCACAGCAATCAGGCTTTAACCAGCAATTGAACATCCCTTGAGGGGTCCCAGATTGGAGAGGGTGGAGACCGGGCTGAGGGACAATCCCCTCACCCATGCATGAGTTTCATGCACCGGGGCACTAGTAAATAATAAAAAAGATGAAGCACATATGTATTTACATTGAAATGATGGAACTTTTTTATATATAAATAAATGGGAGATGGTTACGAAACATGTACATGGAGTCTGATGTAACCCAAGGACTGTCTGTATAAAATCATATACACTATATAACATAGCATAAGGTAACCATACTTACCTGTAAGTATTCAATGTGGTGTTCTTAACAAATCTGTGTGTGTTTATACAGTATCTAAATTTAAGTAAAATAGATTTGAGTTTAATATGCTGGTAGGTAGATTTATATCATCATAATCTATTAGCTTAATATGTGGATGCTCTAAGACAAACACACACAATGAAACCCCACAGGCTCATAAAAGTATAATGGGAAATACATTATGTGGTGATGGGAGATAATACTTCATGCAAATGTGGCATTACATATCTCTCGTGTTTAGGAATATGCTTGTCAGCTATGCAAACGCTCGTCATTACTTCTTAACAGCCCCTGGTCTTTCAGCAGCACACAGAAGCAAGCTCTATATTTCACTCATTTAGTATTATAGTATTGTAATTTTTTAGATAAAACTAAAAAGATCTAGCTCACATTACCATCTTTGATCATTGTCCAGAACAGATATATGGCAGAGAATTATTAAACAGGACCTCAAGCGTTCTTTCCAGAGGGCAACAAATTATTTAGTATCATGTCAAATGACATAAGCTTATTCAGATATGCTAAATCACAATAAAAAGCATGCTTATGTTTTGTTCCTGAATTCTAATGAGTGTACAACAGTGTTATTTATTAGTAAGCTAACCCACCGATTACCATAGTACTGGCTATCAAACAGGTAGCAGTGTATGATTATAAAAAAAGATATAGACATTCTTTCCGGCATACGGATTCAGTTATTCTAAGAATGGTGTGTGTAAAGATTAGTGTAGAAATACTAATTTGTTAATTAAATGTGTTTTAAATTCAGAGTTGTTTACACTG
>NW_006287255.1:2205946-2213715 GCF_000327345.1 Myotis davidii | reverse complement strand
CTGAGTTTTATATTAAAGTACATTATGTAACTTAAAATTTTCTCCGATTTATTTATCAGTGCACTTAGCCTTCACCTAATAAAAGCGTGTATCTGTCTTCAGGCAGAAAGTTTTCCAGATTTCCAGATAGTCAAGACAAGTCTGCCAAATAAATGCGAATTTTCTAAATATTTTGCCGGTGCCCCTTAACACTATGCTAAATATTTTGTAACTTTGCAATGAAATTACTATTTTCTCTTCATAAATAGAAGTTAAATGAATCAATGTTGATGCAGTTGCCGGCTTGCCAATTAAACACTTATCACAGAATTCATAAATGTCCTTGTCTTTTCCCCGTATAAATAAACTTCCCTCCACCTTCTTTTTCCCTAGTCTTCAACCTGGTCTATTTTTCCCTTGTCCTCTTTGTTTCACTGTGCTCACTCTTGCCTTCTCTTCACCCTCCTCTGCCTTCCACACCAGAAGAGTGATGGACCCATTTAAAGGGCTGTGGGGCCCTAACTGGTTTGGCTCAGTGGGTAGAGCATCGGCCTGTGGACTGAGGGGTCCCAGGTTTGATTCTGGTCAAGGGCATGTACCTTTGTTGGGGGCACATCCCCAGTGAGGAGCGTGCAGGAGGCGTGCAGCTGATCAATGTTTCTCTCTCATTGATGTTTCTAACTCTCTATCCCTCTCCCTCCTCTCTGTAAAAAGTCAATAAAATATATTTTTAAAAAAATAAAGGGCTGTGGGGAGCTGCAGATGAGGGCGTGGCTGAGGCAGAGGCAGAGAAGCTAGGCTCCTAAGGCCTGGTCCCCTTAGTGAAAAACCTTTAGAAGCTGAGAGGGTGAAAGGGAGGACATTTCCTGGTCTGTAACCTGGGGCCTCAAAAATAAAGTTGCATTAGGTTTTTCTCAGATGATCACGTGTTCAAATTGCTCAATGTCCTTGGCAAGGCCTGAGAGTGCAGAGCTAGAAAGAATCAAAACACCAAGAGGGGTTGGCCAGGGGTACACGTGAGAGAAATCCAGCCCCAAGTTGAGATCATGAGAGCGGCTCTGGAAAAGACAGGGGAGCTAGAGGGACTAAAGAGAGACGCCATAGTGGGAGAAAGGACAGAAATGAGTCACAGATTGGAAATGGAATAAATGCACGTTTGTGCATTCTTGGCCATCTGGGTTTTCAAAAGCACATATATCACCTGATGGTTATCTGAATGAGGGCCCTGCTGAAGAGGATGACAATCAGACTAAGCCAAGCAGACAAGTAGCATCGCTACAGGGAACAGTCCTAGAAACAGGTTTTACGATTTAGCATAGATATGTCTTTTTTCTTAAAAGAAACAATCTTGGCTTATATTTTATTCATAGAAGCCATTCTTTATTGCCTTGAGTGATTCAGGCTGCGTGTAGATGTGAGTATAGTAGCTTTAAATTCACCTGTGTCCTTGAAATAGCAGCCTGTAGTGCATTCAGCATAGTTACCCTGACTACTGCTCTCTCGCCTTGTTTGTGAGCCTATTATAAGTCTCCTCTTTTCAGAAAATGGTGTTCATGGGCTATTATTGAATTAGCACTTTGCTTAAGTGGATAGATACACACACATCTTGCAAAGAATCTGTAAACCACTCAAGAACAGCAAAAAGGCATCCTCCATGAATAGGATTTACAATGTCTAAGATTTCCTATGTCCCCTAGTTGTGGGGGAGGGAGTGATGCAGACTTATTAATCATGCATGGACATGATGCATATTAAATAGAAAGTAAATGTGTGTATTTTCTTTCAGATATAAATAGTAAGCATAATCTTCCTGATTTTACCTCTCGTATTAAAGAATAATTGTTTTCTGTTAAGAATTTAATGTTCATTTGTACACTAAAATTAAAGACATAATGATACATTCCTAACAAGTATTTGAGTTGTGCTTCTCAACATTGTCCACCTATTGGGATCCTCTAGAAAGCTTAAAAAATACTAGAACCTGAATTTCACTTGGAGAAATTCTGATTTTTAAAATCCCCCCTGGTTAATCTCATGCATACTCCAGGTAGAGAATTGCGGTATTAGGGCCTGTCTGTGGCTAAAAAATGAACCTCTTCTCCAAACGTACCTACCAATAAAACAGGATGTGGTGGGGGAGAGGGAAGAAAAATAGGGATTTTTGCTACCAGAGACTTTAGCTGGGATGCTGCCTCTGCCATTTCCTTGCTGAGATGACTGAATGTCCTGCAACATCAGTTTCCTCATCTGTAAAGAAGAGGTGATTAAAAAATAGATTCAACAACCCAGAGGCTGTTCCAATTAAACGGAAGATATTACGTGTAGGAATTAACACACAGGGAAATTCGGTGTGAAATTCCCTTTTCCTTGCCTAATGGAGTGTGACCTTTCCTAGCCTCGGCGCTCCTTTAGTGCAGAGCAGGCAAAGTCAAGTGAAAGTGACCAAAGCAAGGCCGCCCGCTTACTACATTGGCAATATCTCTGTAAAGGCGAGAGAGAAGGTTGGTGCTTTTAAGTTTTAAGAGAGAGAATGATTGTTTTAAACACACAAAGCAGAATGTGTTTATCTTAAAAAGTGCTACTAAACTTAAAATACTTACCTAGGAGAGCTATGAGATTATTCTAAAGACACTACTGCTGTTTTTTTTTTTTTTTTTTAATTTTCAACTATACATGTGGAAGCTGTTTTCCAGAATTTAGAGCACATAAGGCTGGGTGGCAATATAATTAATTGCCAGGTGGTAGGGATATGACACTGAGGGAAAAAAAAGCAAACTTCCTGACCCCACAGAGTTTAGCTTTAAAGGAAGACAGACTTTTATCAAGTAGTGTATGGATATCCGGAACAAAGGAAACATGCCCACATGTAGGAGGGAAGCAAATACAAATAACAGTAGACCATTTACCAGGTAATGTAAGTTGTCCAGGTGAGAGAGATGACGGCACCCTGGACTGGTACACTGGACGGGGTGGTAGAGAACAGTAGATGTGTATGAACTATTTGAGAGACAGAACCAACAGGTTTTGCCTGAATGGGAGGATTTATATATGTATTATTTTAGATGTGAAGTCAACAGGATTTGAAAGAGAAGCCTCTGTGTGATACCGATATATATGACTTCAGCAGCCAGAAGAACTATGATACTATCCTATCTGATAAAAGGCTAATATGCAAATCAACCGAACAGCAGAACAATTGGTCGTATGATGTGCATTGACCACCAAGGTGCAGAGGCTCAATGCAGGAGCTGTCCCCTGGTGGTCAGTGCACTCCCACAGGGGGAGTGCTGCTCAACCAGAAGCCCTGAGCTGGGCTCACAGCTGGTGAGCACAGTGGCAGTGGCAGGAGCCTCTCCCACCTCCACGGCAGCAACATCTCCCCAGGATTCCCGGATTGTGAGAGAGTGCAGGCCAGGCTGAGGGACCACCCCTCCCCCAACTGCTCTAATTTCCTACACCAAGCCTCTAGTTCAATATAATTGTGTGTACCAAATATATCTCTTATTCGGGTGGAAGATCATGTTTTGAACATGTTGAGTTTAAGATTCCTGTTGAGTCTCCAACACGTGATGTCAGGTAAGCAGTTGGAGAGATGCCTCAGGCCCAACGAGGAGAGATGAAGGAGGTAGTAAGACATCTATGGACAAATGGAGCCAGGAGGGTGGGAGATCATAGTCACAGGAAGCAGGCAGTGAGCAGCGTGCACGCATTTTTATTAAGGATTTCCCCTGGTGATGCCATGACTGCCCTCACACTGGTGCTTTGCATAAAATAGCGTAATGTAACCCACAGGTCCTTTCTCTTCGGAGTTGTCTAGAAGTGAAAGCAAGTTGCTCTCCAAGAAATGTCTTTCCATACACTTGGAAGTCTTAGCAGGGCAAGTCAAAGTTTCCAAATGCCCTTCACAACAGTCGTGTAGAATGATCAAGCAGAAGTCCCAGACTGAGAATTTTGAACACTGTTTTGCCATTTCAGATTGGAATCCAGTCCACAATCCTGAGATTGTTTTCAGTCCCTAAAGAAATAGTTACCCATATAGATTTTGCTGAAATAGTATCCTTTCAAACAATAATTTTCATGTTTGCCAGCTGCAGTCTGTAATCTAGAATGTAATTAGGGATTCTAAATCTTTCTGAATCTCTAATAATCTTAGCAGCTGTAAAGACATTTAAGGTTTACTAGTTCTGTCCATTTTACTGAGGGGGAAAGAATGAGAGAGCAGTGGGGAAAGATTTTTCTACATTAAGCAATGCACTCTACTTCATAATGCAGAAACACCTGTTCTTTAGCTAAAATTCTATTTCTACCTACCCTAGGCAGAGTGGGTAAATTCTCACTATTTGGGGACAGTGAGTCAATTTAAAACCCTAGCAAGTAAATTTAGTCTGTCGTTTCTTAAATTTAATAGTGCCTTCCAGGGTCAAGAGTGCTTTGCAGGAAGCAGAATGCAGCAAGCAGTTACAGGAGGGTGCAGCTGTGAGGCAGGCACAAACTCCCACTTAACACTCAGGCTCCCATTCTCCCACCCAGCCCACAGTGCATGTCTGTAAGCTGAACTCCTTGGCAGCAGACATCTCTTAGCTTCCCGAACTCCATGTCTTCCTATAAAGGTTTACTTTTTGTTATTGTTGTTTTTGCTGTTTCTGTTATTGGTGATTTTAATTTTATTGTGAAATATTTCAGACAGTCAAGTAAGAACAAAGTGTCATAAAACATATTATAATGAACACCAGATTTCATCATAATAAGGAAGTAATTGTTTCAGATTTTTTAAAAGAAATTAAACGTTACAGACACAGTTGAGGTAGAGGTCCTTTTTTTACTCTTCCTCTATATCATCTCATTTTCTTTCTCCTTCAGTATAATCTTAATCAACTATTCGAAATTTGATGCACATAAAAGGAACAGTTTCTTTTCTTTCTTTTTCTCTCTTTCTCTCTCTCTCTCTCTCTCTCTCTCTCTCTCTCTCTCTCTTTCTTTCTTTCTACTAAAGGTCTCCCATATTCTTACCTCCCATTTTATATAGGGGGAGGGGGTCAGAGAGTGTGCTAAATCTTTTGGTATTGGCACTATATATATGTTAAGACTACAACAATTTCTATAGGCATTCTATACTTTCATTGTTTAATTATGTATCCATAAATGTATGGAGTGTTGTTTCAGTTTTTATAATCTTTATCTAAACTGTATACTACATGGAACATTGTACACCTTGCTTTTGCTCACTATTTATTTTAAGTTTTATCTGGATCGCTAGAGATAACTCTAATTTATTCCGGCTAGTGCTTATAATGGCATTTCAAATATACCACAGAATTAGGAACTTGGCATGTTGAACATTTTAAAGTGAAGGAGTTTGAGTAAACAGCAGAAGCAGGTAGGTTGTTCTGACCTTTGCCCTACCATTCTGCTCTGAAGGAGGTCACGACACTCCCATGTGAGAGGTGCCCCTTCACCCACAAAAAAAGGAGCACCTTTGTTTCTGAAGACAGGGGGATGCCGGCAGAACCCTGATGAGCAGGCTTTGCTCAGTCTCCCTAGTTCACTACACTGTCCTCATGCTCTCTGACTTGCCATCTTTCTCCACCACTGCTCTCTCCGCGTCAAACCTCGCACAAAACACTCAGGTCTGGCTGTTTCTTTGAGGATTTGTTTCATTATGAAGGCTCCTATGCCACTGAAAATTTATACTAAACAAATGTGTGTGTTTATCTCCTCTTAGTCTGTTTCTGTTAAGGTAACTGTCATACCCAGTGAGGAACCCACAGAGGGTCAGGAAAATGTTCGCCTCTGCATTAGTATTCCATGTACAAATACGTTACAGTGTATTATTTCATGTTCCATGGGTGAGCACTCGGTTGTTTATAATTCAGTTATTATAAATAATGGAGAGTGAGCATTGTTGTTCTTGTACATGTCTTCCTGAATTCACATGTGAGAGTTTTTATATAGGATATTTACTTTTTTAAAAAATGTATTTTTATTGATTTCAGAGAAGGGGAGAGAGAGAGAGAGAGAGAGAGAGAGAGAGAGAGAGAGAGAGAGAGAAACAACAATGATGAGAGAGAATTATTGATTGGCTGCCTCTTGCATGCCCTATACTGTCATTGAGCCCGAAACCCGGGCATGTGCCCTGACAGGAATTGAACCATGACCTCCTGATTTAGCTGGGCTAAAATTGTTCATCTTTTCTGTCGCATTGCTAAATTGCTCTCGGAGTTGTAAAAATCTGTACTCCCAGTAACAATGGGAGGGCTCGTTTTCTTTCATTTCTTTACCAAAACCTAGTGTTTTCTTCTTTGTTTTTTATGTTGGCACAATGTTATCTCAGAATTTCAGAGACAAGTCTATGAAAAGTCTTGTACCACCTCCATTGTCACTGTCATCCTTTCCATAAACACCACCGGCTCCCTGATTCTTTTCATGAGTAGTTCTCACACACTCATGTACAATTGAATGGGCAAATACTATGTGAAGTAATTGGCTGCTATCACCTAATGTATGACTGAATAATCAAAACCAGGATAAGAACTTGAATCTATTTCTCTTACCATATATTAACCAGTGACAATGAGAATAATTATATTTCTGGTCCAATAATAATAAAGTAAAAGAATTATGCAATCATTGATGAGAACAAACCAGATTCACTATGAACTTCAAAGAGGGATACACAAAATTCTGCTCCTGCTTGAGTCAGATACTTGGCATCTGACTACACTGGGAAGCTAGGAAATTGATCAAATTATCAAAGCATTCTTTGGCTCCCCTTATCCCCTGTCAAATCCTTAATTGCATATAATTTTAGAATTAAAAGGAATTACTAACAATTTTACCCAAGTTGCTTATTTAAACTTCTTACATGATTTTTCAAATTATGAGGTTCAGAGAGGTGAAAAGTCTTGATGAGGCCATATATAGACCTTGACCATTTAACCTCTATGTGACCTTTTGGCCGCCTAGGGCCCAGCAGTGCAGTGTCCTGCCAGGACACGCTGACCCTTGCGCCTGAAGAACAGTTCAAGTGATCAAGATGTTACTGCACCACTTATTTACTCTAACATCTCACCTGTGACTTATCTACTAGTTCAGGATTTTCCTCCTTTCTAACTAATCTGGTAACCTAATTAACCAGTACTCATAGTGGCTAATGTATCAACTGTTGAAAATATTTTCCCTAAAGAGAACCTTTCAATCATTTTCTTTTTCAGTCTTTCAAAAAGATCTAATCTAATCTAATAAAAGACAAACATGCAAATTGACCGTACCTTTGCTATGCCTTAAGCCATACCCACCAGCCAATCAGAGCAACTATATGCAAATTAACCCAACCAAGATGGCGGCCAGCAGCCAAGGAGCTGAAGCGAGCAGGAGGCTTGCTTGCTCCAGTTATGCTCCGCTCAAAAGCAACAAAGTTGCAATTATAAAAGGTAAATAAACCCCAGATACCTGCTTTCAGCTGGCAGTGGCCATTGAGTTGGAATGAGCAGGAGCCAGCTCTCAGCTCCACTGAAGGCAACAAAGTTTCAATTATAGAAGGTAAATAAATCCCAGAATAAAAAAAGAAAAAAAGGAGAGGCTGGGAGCTTTCATCACTGACAAGCTTGGCCAGCCTGAAAATGGCCCCCAGCCCCTCATCCAGACTGGCCAGGCACCCCAGTGGAGACCTCCACCCTGAAAGGGGTATGACCACCCTGCAAACAGCCATCAGCCCCTCACCCAGGCTGGCCAGGCACCCCAGAGGGAACCCCCACCTTGTCCAGGACACCCTTCAGGGCAAACCAGCCAGC
>NW_006287255.1:2182348-2205805 GCF_000327345.1 Myotis davidii | reverse complement strand
TGGGAGCCTCTCCCGCCTCCTCAGCAGCGCTAAGAATGTCCAACTGCAGCTTAGGCCTGCTCCCCGCTGGCTAGAGGACATCCCCCGAGGGCTCAAGGGGTGCCAGAGGTATGCCTGATTGCCAGCTTAGGCCTGATCCCCCGGGGAGCGGGCCTAAGCCAGCAGGTGGTCATCCCACAAGGGGTCCCAGACTGCGAGAGGGCACAGGCCGGGCTGAGGGGACCCCCTGAGTGCACAAATTTTTGTGCACGGGGCCTCTAGTTATTCTATAAGCACCAAAGTAAGCTTCTTAAATGTGAGAGTTAGGGTAGGGGAAAGAATAACCGTAGGGTCTTTTTTTTTAATTTTAACTCATTTGGGTACCTTTAAGAAAACTCCTCTAATAGCATGGACCCCATAAAGGCCTGAGACAATCATATTCATCATTTACATTTGCTAATGGAACAGCTTGCTAATGGAACTAAGGCAAATACATAAGAACCAGTCTGTTTTCAATGCTTATTATATATTGTTAAATGATAATGAAACATTTAAGGAAATATATGTGACATTCAAATGAACACTATAATGATTTCATTTCACAATAATCAATATTAAATTAACTCCATATTACATGAAATTGTTAAACACCACTGATATAAACAGTAAAAGAGAATTATTCTGTAATCTTACAAACAGATCATTGTTAGAAATTTTTTATTAAAACAAGGCTAGGGTAGATATTGTAAAAATTGTTAAATAATTTATTTTTAAAATAATTAAAGGAAAATAACATCACACCAGTAATTCCATCATGTGTTTTAAATCAATGAGCAAATGAAACACACTGAAATGTAGGCAGGCCTGAACAAATTCTTATTTGTGTAATGCAAGGTACACTATTTGTTATTAAGTAGTATATTGAACATTTAAACCACACATGGTATTTATAAATTCTAATTTTTAGAATTATGTTTCAAAAGTAAAAGTTAAAATAATTAACTGAAGAGATAACTAAGCTGGGCAGTCCTGAATTTGTAATACACACATGTGATTGTTCAACTGATATGAACTGATAGTTCAAATTATGGGCTTTTTTGTTTTTGATTTTAAGTTTTTTTTTTGTTTTTGTCACTATGCACATTACCTTTGTTTCCAAATTTGTCCTCATTTGAAATAAGGACATATTTACATATTACAGATATTTTAAATTACTCAAGTGATTTGTTAAATTCCTGCATGAGCAATGCCATAATTTCTAAGCGATAATGTTTTCACTAATTTGACCTCTTTATAATTATACTCAATATATATTTATGGGTTAGTTGATTAATGGGTGATTTTTATTTAAATTAATTATATGATAAATTCAAGGTTATCCAGTTCTCATGGTTTTTGTGTTGTTGTTATTCTATGTTTCTTTATCCAATAATTCATTCAAGCACATGCACACTTAATGGAGTGGCCACTCTGTAGCATGCCAGGACACAGAAATAAGAGATCCCCAAGGAAATCACAGCTGATTGTGGAAGACAGGTGAACAGGACATACTGTGTGCCCTGCTGTGCTGGGGACATTGGCAGAACAGTAGGAGCCCAGAGGAACTGTGACTGCTGAATTTGGGGCATCAGCAACTTTTTGGAGGAAGTGCTGCCTGGTTTGGGACTTAAGATTAAGACCTGCCTGCTAGATAAAGTGGGGAACCCGGGAAAGTGAAAACAGCCCATATAATTGCAGCAGCAGCCAGTCCTCCTATTCGGAGACGATGCTGCTCAACTGAAGTGGTGAGATGAGCTCGGATGGAGTGGGTGACAAGTAGCTAGAGAGGAAGGTAAACACCAGATCATAATGACCCTCATGTCATTTTGAGGAATTTAGAGCTGGAGAGGCAGGCAGAAACGTCCTTAGAAAATGTAAAGAGGAAATGGTGTTGTCAGCTTTGTGTTTCAGAGGCTCTTTCTAGTTGCCCTGCTGTTGTTGAGTACTTTCTACAACTGAGAAGGGTTAGGTGGGCATAAAAGGAAGCTTTGTGATGTTCTCTAAGGGCTTTACTGTGACGGGAGAGGGAGGAGTCAGAGCCCACGCTGCATTGATGGCCACTGGCCCGATACAACACAACAATAGGAGAAAGGATATGACCTTGGTTAGCCCTTTGTTGCTTTCTCCTAAGCGTGGAGGTAACCAGAAGAGCTCAGGAATAGACCTGGGAGTTCACTACAGTGAGGGGCCTGCAAACTATGGCCTGGAGGCCACATCGGGCCCTCTGGTTGTTTCTCCAAGTGGAGCTTAGTTAGAACTAGCCACACTCTCAGTTTTTTACATATTGTCTACAGTAGCAGAATGCTCACAACAGCGACCATGCACAGCCTAAAATATTCCCAGTCTGGCCCTGTAGAGAAAACTTTTCCAAACCCCGATGTAAGAGACCACTCAGCTCAGACATGTATTTTTCACATATTTCCACTTGGTCTGCTCTTTATTTCTTCTTACACCTCAGACATCCCTGGGATCATTTGCCCTCTGCCTGAAGTATAACGTTCAGATTTTCTTTAGTGAAAAATCTGCCATAATGGCTTTCTAACTTTTGTTTGACTAAAAACATCTTTTTCTTTTTCTCCCACCAATGTTTTTGAACTGCTTTCTGGGTTATAATTATTTTCTTTTACAAATGAAGGAGATTATTCCTCTATCATCTGTTTCACTTTGTTGCTGTTAAGATGTCAACTGTCAGTCACACTGCTCCTCCTTTGAAAGTAATTTTTCTTTTTTTGTTTGCCTCTGACCTCTTAAGATTTTTCTCTTGGCCTTTATTTTATTTTTTTTTTCCTGAAGTTTCAATATTATGTATTTAGCTGCATATTTCTTTCTAATTATCCTGCATGGGATCTGTGGGCTTCTTGAATCTGCAGATTACTGTCTGGCAAATCTAGAAAGTTCTCAACCACTATTGCTTCAGGTATATCCCTTTTCCATAGTCCCTCTTCTCTCCATCTGAACTCTGATTTCATATCCCAGATCCTGCTATGGTGTCATCCCTGGTTATTAGTCTCTCCCATGTATGCTCTTCCTTTGGTCTTTCTGGATGAAACCCTAGATGATTCTTTTCAACCGATCTTCATACAGACCATGTCTGTCTTTGGCTCTCCCTAGTGCTGTGGTCATGGCAGATAACCAGAATCCCAAGAACTCTTCACTGGTGCTGCCATAGATTGTGAAAATGGCAATTTGTTGCAGCTTTTTCCCGTTGGGATGCGGAGTCTATTTCTTCACCTTTTGAATCCGGGCTGCCTCATATGCTATTCAGGTGGATATGATGCTACGGAAAGGATATTATATGTGTTTTTAGCGGAGTCTCAAGAATCTTTGAGAGTATCACTGACTTTGGAACCCTGTGAACTTCACATGATCAAGCCAGGAATGGACTGTTAGAAGATTCAAGACGATGTGTGAAGATGGCCCACTCACTCAAGCCAGAGATCCTACCAGATGCCCATTGATTCATGAGTGATCTCACCTTAGATCAACTGAGAGCAGTCAGATCTGGCCCAGACTAGAAGAACCACTTAGCCAAATTCAGCCAAGATTTCTAACCTGTGAATTCATGAGCTAATGCAACTATGATTGTTTTGAGGTAGATCTATAACAGGTTTGGTTGGCAGAAAAAGCTAACTCATATAGCTTTATTACTTTATTTAGATCATTCTTATAAGTCACTGATCACTTGATTGTCAAATCAGTGAGTATTTTTCAGACTGCATATAATGAGACCATTGTGCATCACCTGACAGTGTTGCTTAATTACTATTTAAAAATCTGTACTATCTTGATTGCTGGAACACCTTCCCTTCTCACTTCTACCAGAACTCTGTGCTCTTCTTTCTCCATCTTCCTTGTGAATTTCACCTCTTCTGTGTTTTGTTGTTGTTGCTGTTTGTTTGCTTGTTTTTTGTTTTGTTTTTACCGTAAGTGTTAACATTGGGCAGGTGGCAACAGTCTTTCTGCTTCTTCGTTTACAAGCTCTCCTGTTGGCGCTTCTTTATTCTTTCAGCTACCACCTGTGTGGCTATCATAACATAATCTGTTTCGTCATATGAAACTGCTGGCTGCATTAGAGACCTGAATATGTAATCTGACAGTTAGCTGAGAGATATTTGTCCCTAGGCCCTAAAATTCAACATATCCCAAGCTGTGGAATCATGTTCTACTCTGCCATCTGCCGGCTGGCTGTCCACTCCTCCATTTTATATAGTGTCTCAACTCCTTCCCCAGCCACCTGCTACAGAAACCAAGGCACGGCCCTGGGCTCTGCTAGACTCCATATTTGTGTCCTCTCTGCTTCTAACACATGGCCCAGGTTAGCCTCCCTGTTCTCTCTCCTGCAACACAAATAGCTTCTTGACTGGTCTCTCTGACTCTACTTTGTTTCTCTTATAGGCATCATAAACTTAGTTGTCAACATGTTATTAAAAAATAAAAACTTTTCAGAGGCTTAGTGTTTACTGTACCAGCTTTGATCAATCATAAGCACATATGATACCATGGTTATTTTTTTGCCTCTGATCATCACCACTAAATAATTTCTGCTTTATATTCATGTTAAACCTAGAATCCAACAGAAGATATCCTTAAAGCTGAAATTACTTGCCTTGGGATTATCACATATAAGCAAAGCCTGGCACTAAAGTTGTAAAATCATATTTCATTTAGTAATATACTATTACAACAGGAAAGAAGGTTTAGCATGAGCAGAACTCAATTTTGATTGATACAGAGGTGACAAGGCATTTTAAAGGGAGAATAAGGAAGTCAGAAGAGGGACAAACAGAGGCTCAGTGGA
Source organism: Myotis davidii (assembly GCF_000327345.1). Taxonomy (NCBI): domain Eukaryota; kingdom Metazoa; phylum Chordata; class Mammalia; order Chiroptera; family Vespertilionidae; genus Myotis; species Myotis davidii. Next base: position 2,200,989 of record NW_006287255.1, on the reverse strand, counting down.
GCCAGAGAAGTGTAAGCACTGATTAGGCCAGCTGTTCCCTCAGCTGGCAAATTCGTCAGTTAGGATTACAACCTTCCATGGAGACCGGGAGACTGGGGCAATATCCTTCCTGATGATAACATTTCAAAGGAATGGCTTTCTGGTCCCTCGGGTCCTTTAGAAAGACACTCCTGAATTGTAGGAGTTACAGACACATCTCCAAGGGACAGAGGAAAAAAAAGAGTTGAAAGCCATTTTCAGTAAGTGCTCTAAGAAAGGGAGTTCAAGGTCTATCTATAGACGTTGGCTAGAACAAATAGTACATTTTTTTATGATGCTTGCATTTCTTAGGCAGGCACTTTAAGGGAGGCTAGAGTCATCCTAGGGAAGAGGCCTTGAACTGTCAGAAACTACATTAGTGTTTAATTATTTTAGTGTGGGAGGATGGAGTGGGCATGTTGATCGTCTATAGTTTTATAGGCCAAGGTTGAGATCTAGTCAATAAGAAGGCTGAGAGGAACCTGCCTACAGGTTGGCCAAGGAGAGAATCTTTCTCAGGATTAAAGTGTAACCTCCATAACATTATATTATAAGAATAGGGTAAGCACTCAGTAAATACTTAATGACTGTTGCAATGAGTCATATTACTGAATATCAGTTAACCCCCCAAATCAGTGGCTTATAACCACAGTAATAATTTGCTGCACTCGGACGTATACTTTGGGAAGGATTATCAGAAGGCCTCTCTCTACTCCATGCATCATTAGTTGGGGCATCTCAATTAGAGCTGGAAGATTTACTTCCAAGATGGGTCATTCAAGTGCCTGGCACGATGATGCTGACAGTATGCAGGGAGCTCAGCCAGGTAAGTTATTGAGGAACTTCTATTTCTGTCTATGGGAGTCTTTTCATGGGGCTGCTTGGGCTTCCTCACAGCATGGTGGCTAGAATTTAAGAGCAAGAGTTCTGAGAGGTCTGGGCTATAAAGCAGTTCTGAGAACACAATCTTGGAAGTCCCAGAAGGTTGTTTTTATCATATTTTATTGACCAAACAAGCGTTAAAGCCAGCCCAGACCCAAGAGGAAGGAATTCTACCTATTGATGAAAAAGTGTCAAGGAATATGTGCCCATTTTAATCTATCATGCCGAGTCCCTGAATGAATGGTGTCAATGAAGGATCCCTTATTAACTATCCCCTATCTATATATTCTGAACTAATTTTTCCCTAGTGAGCATTTTGTGCACAAAAAATCCAACTGCTCTCCTTCTCTTACATTTTTTTTTACTTTCTTCATCTCTGTGTCTGTGTTGATGTTGTGTTCTCAACCCAGAATGCCCATCTATCCCCGTACTATCCATTCAGTACACCGCTATCTCTTTTAAGATTTAACTCAGTGTTTTAGGTATTCTTTTATGCAACATCTAGATGTCCCCCCTTTGTGATCCTGTTGGACCCTCTGTGGATCCCGATAAATACACCTGCATACCATTTAGCAGTTTTTGATGATGTGTCTGTCTATTTTACCTTATCAGAACTCCATGAAATCTTAGATGTACCATAAGTGCCTTTATATCCTCAGCATGTAACACAGTACCTAAGAATTATAGCCATTCACTGGTTTTAAAATAAAAAATACATAAAGGAAAACACTGATCTTCCCAAACTCTAACAATACTTGGAGACTCAACATTATCTGAGAATTGGTCATCCAGCCACGAGTATGATTCCCAAAGAACTCAGGCTGCAGGCAACATTTTCTTGTGTCTCAAGGAAATTCTAAGGAGGCCTACTCTTTGTAGACAAATGCTGTTTGACAAAGGTTGTGAGATCGGGGTCACTGCTCTCTCAAATTCTGCCTGGTACCATGACCACAGTGCCAAAGCAGGTTGAATTTCCTGGGCAAGAGCTCACTATGCTGTAATAATTCAGAAGCTGTTTTTGGTTCTGAAAACATATGGTGCTAGCTCAGATTTGTCTTGGGAAAAGCTGGTGAGGAACAGAAACTGCTGAAGAGTTGAAATCTCTCCCAACCGCTCAGGAAAGGACGGAGGGGCCCTGGCGTCCTTCCTGGGAGAGCTCAGGCTGCCAGTTCACGGTCCGTATGCTGAACCTGAGAGCGGCTTCAGTTCTAATAACGGCTGCCTCCAACTGCAGACCCTGATGTTCCCCCAGAGGGCCACAGCTTCAGGCGTGCCCAGATGCCCTCTGTTAGAAAACACAGCCTGAGAAAAATGGATTAGCATTTCTGAGAAAAGAGTTTATTTTTATTCTTCCTGGCTTCGGAGCTGCAAGTTGGCTCATCCAGAAAGAGTTCTGTTTTTCAGTTTTCCAGTTGCGTGGAGTGTTTATTCCAGGGTGAGCACACGGCAGCGCATGTGGTAATGCAGGAGATGCTAGCTGCCTCTGGGCTTACCTGTCGGAGAGGGGTTTGCAGTGGGGCTAAGACAACCTGAAATGAGCCACATCCTGAAAGTTCAGTCTGTATGCACCTTATAATTTATTATTTCATCATAATAGTCCGAATTTGAGCCAATAGTTTGCACAGGGAATAAAAACAAAATATTTCTTAACTTGTTTTATGTGTTTTTTGGAAATATTTGCTTCACCTACTCAAGGAATCTCTTCCCTCACTTTCTACCCCTTTAGCACCCTACCCTCCTCTCCTTCTCCCTTGCCCTCCCCTTTCCCGCCTCTTTTATTTCTCTTTCATTCCATTTCTCCTCTCTATCTCTTTCTCTCACTAAATATATAGTTTTATATGTATATATAAATAACTATGTTATACAAATGTATATCATTTGCACATATGTATATGCAAAATAAATCAGACTCTCTGGTTAGTGAATACAACAGACCTTATGACTTGGATTTTTACACTCATATTTCTTCCAGACAGAAGAAGAAAGAGTTTTCTAGCACTGCCCAGAGAAAGATAGGTCAGTAAACTTGTGAATATTATGTACCCAAGGAAGGAAGTTTTAAGAAAATATTGGTCCCCTGACCAGTTTGGCTCAGTGGATAGAGCATCGGCCTGTGGACTGAAGAGTCCCAGGTTTGATTCTAGTCAAGCGAATGTAACTTGGTTGTGGGCACATCCCCAGTAGGGGGTGTGCAGGAGGCAGCTGATCGATATTTCTCTCTCATTGATGTTTCTAACTCTCTGTCACTCTCCCTTCCTCTGTAAAAAATCAATAAAATATATTTTTTAAAAAATTCTCTTAAAAAAAGAAACTATTGGCAATAGAAAAAGACATATAGAAATTGGGGAAAACAGCAAATTGAAACAAAACAAAAAGTTTTTGCTATGTTTCTATTAAAAGGAATGCTGTTATATAAATATTACATCTTTAGTTACATTAATGGATTAACAGTGAAGAATGTTAGGGATAAAAATATTCTTGCTGGAGTTCTTGTTCCCGTATCAAGAAGGGTTCAGCAATCTGGAGGAGGGCTGTGTGTAACTTAATAAAGAGTCCATAGATGAAGCATAATTTTGAAAGGCATTTGGGGGTCAGAGGAGCCTAGCTAAAGAAACTAAGATTTCCTCATCTCGGGACCCCTTGCTTTTTATTAACACAAATTGTCCTGAGAGGAGGCAGAGATATACACTTCAAAGGGTAAGGTTTCCATATACACAAGCATTGTCAGAATCCGGGAATTAGCCTAAGGCTGTTCAGGTGTTTGGCCAGTAGGAGGCAATAACATGTAAATTAGGATGCCCTGAGCTATCTGGCAGCAAGCAATCATCCCTTTTCAGGTTTGGGGAAATGCCCTTCAGTCACTCCAGATTCAGCCCTGCTGTCATGATGGAATTGGCTTCCGGCATATGGTGATTAAGTGTTTAATGATTTCTGAAAGTAGTTTTATTCTAATCTATATAGATCATACTTACAGAAAGAGGCCAACAGAGTAAAACCCAGTTTTAATACATTCATAACGTTAGTTTTTACTTAGCTTATTAGAGGAGGCATGTTCTAGATGGAAGGACACCCTAGGTTCTTCTGTATAGAATGCGATTTGGGGATGTGCATGTGTGTGTGTGTGTGTGTGTGTTATGTCCACATTCATTCTCTTGTGACAACTGAAAGGATCTCATTTGTGGGATAAGGATAAATGTTCCCCCTTAAATTCTAATATGTTTAGAGAACCATTTTTCAGGAAAAAAAATAACAGTAATCATTTTAAACCATTTTTCCAAACTCTAATAAAATATTTTAATCTGAATAAATGAGTGTAGTGCTGTAATGATAAAATACATAATTATAAGGAAACATTCTACTCAGATAATACTTCTCAAAAACGAATTTCAGACTAAAAAATTACAATTAGATGTAACCTGAATATTTGGCTGATGCTGTTTAGATATAAGATAGGAATTATCAAAGTTCCCCCACACCCTCATCAGAAAACAAACAACAATAACAAAAAAACTGTTCTTCTAAAAAATATACATATCCTATTTAAATCTGCATTCCTAAGTCTGGCTCATTATAATGATGTTTATATTCAAGCTGTTTTATAAAATGTTTTATAAACAACTGAAATATCATATATTACACTATAAAAATAACTGCAATGCACATACATTACACACATATAAGCCCTTCCCTCACATGCATTATCTTCCAAGCTGTGTTCTAACCATGAGAGCAGGCACTGCAGAGCTAGTGGCTGTTCTAATCCCAGGAGGGTTAGCAGGTCACAGGACTAATGTTCTCAGCCAATAAGCACATTCTGAATTGCAAGCTGAGGCCACGATTATATTTATTTTTCTATGCTCTCTCCCAGTGCTGCAGTTTACCTTCCTTAAACAGTTCAGATCCATCAAAGTTTAAAAAAAGCTGAATCTGCCAAAATGAAACACACAGCTGAATATGCTAGGTGTTAATCTACACTAATAAAAGAGAAAAATGGTAATTGGCATACGACCACTACCCTTTTCATTGGCTAATCAGGGCTATATGCAAATTAACTGCCAACTAAGATTGGCAGTTAACTGCCAACTAAGATTGGCAGTTAACTGCCAACAAGATGGCTGTTAATTTGCATATGTAGGCACAATGCAGGGAGGCGAAAGGGAAAGCAGGAAGAAGCCCCCTGCCACTGACAGTGATCGGAAACCCAGGGGGGAGCTAAGAGCTGGGGGGCAGGGCAAAGGCGGCCCTGGGGAATGATCGGAGAATCAAGTGCCTCTTCCACCCTGGCCAGTGATAGCAGGAAGTAGGGGTGGAGCCAGCGATGGGAGCTGGGCACGGTCGAAGCTGGCAGTCCCGGGAACTAGGGGTCCCTTGCCTGGGCCTAAAGCGAAGCCCACGATCGCGGGGCCGCTGCAGCTGCAGGTCCCTGCTGCCCGGGCCAGACGCCTCAGCCGGAGGCGTCCTGCAGGGGCAGGAACGGAGCACGCACGATCACGGCGCACCCCCCCCCGGCCCCGCAGGTCCCCGCTGCCCGGGCCGGATGCCTAGGCCAGAGGCGTTAGGCCTGGGCAAGGGGCTGATCCTGCGATTGGAGGGGGATGGGGGTCAACGCCTGAGGGCTCCCAGTATGTGAGAGGGGGCAGGCTGGACTGAGGAACACTCCCCCCAACACACACCCAGTGCACGAATTTCGTGCACCAGGCCCCTAGTCTAAATATATAAAACCCTAATATGCAAATAGACCGAATGGTGGAACAGCCAAACAACCGGTCACTATGTTGTGCACTGACCACCAGGGGCTGCGTGCAGAACATAGCAGCTGTTGGCAGTAGGCAGCAGAGCATAAAACATGCCAGGTGTTGGCTGCAGTGGGATGGTGGAGCAGGTGAGCGGGGGCGCCAGACAAAGGCAGGGTGCCGGTCGCTGTCAGTGGGGTCAGCCTCTGGTGATTACTGAAAATTCTTTGCTCCCGTGCACCAAGGTCCTGCCTGGCACTTGCACCTGATGTCAGCACCAGCCCTGCTCACACCTGCTGCTGGCACCCCCGGTGTTGATCCTGATGGCTCAGCACCATCAGCGGGTGCTAGTGGCGTCTTCCAGCCCTAATCACCCCTCAGGGCTTCTCCCCCTCCCCCTACTCCTGAGGGGTGATTGGGGCTGGCAGCCACCACTCGCACCCGCTGCCAGCACTGTAGCCACCATTCACACCCACTGCCGGCACCCGGCACAGGCCCTAATCGCTCAGCGCCATCTGCAGGTGCAAGTGGAGGCTGCTGGCCCCAATCTCCCCTGAGGGCTTCTTCATGTCCCCCTGCTCCTGAGGGGCAATCGGGACAGCAGCTGCCACTTGCACCCGCTGACGGCACGGGCCCCAATCACTCTGCACTGGCAGCGGGTATGAGCAGGGCTGGTGCCATCAGTGCATGGGAGCAATGGTGGCGGGAGCGGTGCTGCAGGCAGACAAGGGACTAGGGGCCATGGCAGTAGAGGCCGGGCAGGGATGTGGAGGATGGACCAAGACCTGTTGCTATGCCCACCACAGCCTCGAAGCCCGCTATTCCATTCAAGGTGCACAAATTCGTGCACTGGGCTCCTAATATAGTAATATTATAATAGTGAGGTGGCTCTAAGGAAATGGTTGAAGGACTGATGGCTATCGGACATTGGTAGAAATGCTATAATAGTTTTGTGGGTGTCAAGAAAACTTCACTCACCCAATTTGTATAAATAACTTCCTCAAACTCAGGCACGCATGAGAATCACAGGAAGTCAGGGCACAGCACAGATTCCTGGCACCTCCAGTGTTTCCCCTCAGAAAATGTAGGGGGGGCCTGAGAAAACTCCTTTCTAACAGGGGCACAGAGAGTACACTCTAGGGACCATCCTTTCTTTTACAACGGTACTTTGAGGGTCCTTCCTCTTGTATCTCATCGGAATTACTAAAATATTTGAAAATTGTAAAAAACAAAATGGTCCTACCTAGATTGCTTCCATACAACTAATTAAAAAATAAGTTTGTGTGTGTGTGCATGTGTAATGGAGTTTATGTTAATCAACGTTCATTTTCCACTGACCACTTAGTGACATTGAGTAAACTCAGCCTAAATAACTAAGAAAAAACCTGAGTTCTTGGACAGGGGGATAGCTCGGTATAAATTCTACCTGGAGTAACCATTTAAAGGGGAATAGAATGGAGACAAAGTGGGCAGCTACCTTGGAGCCACCTAAAACTTTGGTTCGTGTTTGTTCTTTCAAATACCCTCTCACAAATACCTTCCTCTGCAAGAGCAGCTCTGTGGTCAGTGTTTGGCAGTGTGTGTGTGTGTGTGTGTGTGTGTTCCTTTTTAAATTCTTTATTGTTTGAAGTATTACATTTGAATCCTTTTTCCCCATTGACCTCTCCCCAGTCTTTCGCAGCCCCCCTCCTACACCCCACCTTGTGACTGTGTCCATGGCTTATGCTTATGCGCGTGCATACAAGTCTTTTGGTTGAACTCTCCCTGACTTCCCCTCCCACTGCCCCCCACCTTTCCCCTGAGGTTGGATGGTCTGTTCCATGCTTCTATGTCTCTGGATCTATTTTAGTTCATCAGTTTATGTTGTTCATTATATCCCACATATGAGTGAGATCATGTGATATTTATCTTTCTCCGACTGGCTTATTTCACTTAGCATCATGCTCTCTTCAGGTCCATCCATGCTGTTGCAAATGCTAAGAATTCCTTCTTTTTTATAGCAGCATAGCATTCCATTGTGTAGATGCAATACAGTCTTTTAATCCACTCATCTGCTGATGGGCACGTAGGCTGTTTCCAAATCTTAGCTATTGTAAATTGTGCTGCTATGAACATAGGGGTGCATATATCCTTTCTGATTGGTGTTTCTGTTTTCTTGGGATATAGTCCTAGAAGAGGGATCACTGGGTCAAATGGAAGTTCCATTTTTAATTTTCTGAGGAAACGTCATATTGTTTTCCACAGTGGCTGCACCATCTGCATTCCCACCAGCAGGGCATGGAAGTTCCTTTTTCTCCACATCCTCACCAATACTTGTTTGTTGATTTGTTGATGATAGCCATTCTGACAGGTGTGAGATTGTACCTCATTATCATTTTGATCTGCATCTCTCGGATGATTAGTGATTTTGAGTTTGTTTTCATATGTCTCTTGGCCTTCCTTATGTCCTCTTTTGTAAGGGGTCTGTTTAAGTCTTTTGTGCTGCAATAAAGAACTCAGTGTTTGGCTTTTAGGGCGCGAGTGTGGCTCCCAGTGAAGTCCTGGGATGTGATCAGGTGATCACTGTTTTCCCTCACACCTTACTCCCTGGGTCCAACCATCCCCCTACGCTGGAGCTAAAACGCAGGATTGAAGACACCATGGCACATCAGCAGGTTCCACTGAGGAGCTGCTCTGCTGTCCAGCCCGGATGTGGGTCTGCCTGATGCCATCCTCTCCCCTCAAAGCACTACCAATGGCCCTTTCAGGACCACCTCATGCACTGTTAGAGGAGTGTGAGGTTGTCCATAACCCAAAAAGATATCAGCTTTATGCATCTTCCTCCATTTTTGTCCAAGTTTTAAAGTGATATAAAGATTTTCTTCCTTTCTTTCTTTCTTTCTTTCTTTCTTTCTTTCTTTCTTTCTTTCTTTCTTTCTTTCTTTCTTTCTTTCTTGTGTTCATGTCCACCCGCGGCCGGCATTGCATTTCCTAGTGTTACAGCTTCTTTGTGGTGTTAGAGCGGAGAATAGCATCCTGTGAGAAGTGGAAGCTGAAACTAGTCACAAGGGCTCTGATCCTTCGGGCACTGTCCTGAAGTAGTTGTCTGACTCCGACACCTCACCGCGGATCCTCCTGCTGCCTTCGCTGCTGCCTCTGGGCCTGTGCCCTGACGGGCGCTCTGCTAGGGGTTCCCGGACATTTCATTTCAGCTCACTGGGACGTGTCTGCAACACCGACCTTTTTAAAATAAAGACACAAGCCTCAGAAAGCTTAAAGAATCTGTGCTGCATCACCAAGTTGATAAGTAGTGGGTTCTCTCTGTTTGACTCCAGTCTATCTGCTTTAACATGACACCCACACTAAATACTAATTAATCACTTTTCAAACAATTTGTGTCTGTTATCATGTGATTTACACGTTATCACCTCATTCATCTGTTCATTTTATTGCTGCTTTCCAGAATAGTCTTGCCTTTCCTTTTAATATAAACGTCCCCTCCTGTCTTAAAGAGCCAGTTCATATCTCCTCGTGGGACTTGTCCTGCCCCTGATTAGCCCCGCAGGAGGTTATGTTTCTTCTTCTCTACTAAGGTATGCCTGTTTGTGATGCTTATTGTTACTTTATCAACTCATCCTAAATAATAAAAGCCTAATAGGCAAAAGGTCCCCTCGGGTGGGAGTTTGACCAACAGGAGTTCAACCGCTCACTATGACGAGTGCTGACCACCAGGGGGCAGCACAGAAGATGGAGGGTGCCGGTGATGGGGCACTGGCATTGGGAGGCAGTGGAGGCGCTGCCGTTCCCCTTGGGCTCCAAAGAGAGCTGGACTGCAGTGGGATGGTGGAACAGGTGAGCAGGCAGCACCAGGCCAAGGCAGGTGCAAGTGGGGCCAGTTGCCCTGCTGATTGCCCTGAATACAGCGACCAGCGGCAGGGGGCGGAGGGTGGGGCTGCCACCCAACTCCCAGATGCTGAGGGAATCAGGCAGGAGGACCTGGCCCCGATCAATCACCCCACAAGCAGGGTGGTGGAGCAGGTTAGAGGAGGGTGCCAGGCCACTGCGGGGTGCCAGGCAGGGCTGCAGGATTGTGAGACTGGGGGTGTGAGCTGGGACCAATCTCCCCAGGCCACCCCAAGGGTGCACGATTTCATGCACCAGGCCTCTAGTCTAGAATAATAAAAGCATAATATGCTAATTAGACCGACAGCCCAATGACCTTCTGGACATCATTCTGGATGTTCTTCTGGATGAAGCTACGGTGGCAGGGGCTGAGGCAAAGGCAGTTAGGGGTGATCAGGCAGACAGGCAAACAGTTAGGGGCAATCAGGCAGTCAAGCAGAGTGGTTAGGGGCAATCAGACAGGCAAATGAGTGGTTAGGGGTGATGAAGCAGGCAGGTGAGTGGTTAGGATGATGAAGCCGGCAGGCAGGTGAGCAGATAGGAGCCAGCTGTTGCGATTGCAAGAGGGATGTCCGACTGCCGCTTTATGCCCGATCCTGTAGGAGTAGATGTCCTGCGGAATTGGGCCTAAACCCGCTATCCAACGTCCCCTGAGGGGTCCAGGATTGTGAGAGGGTTCAGGCTGGGCTGAGGGATACCTCCCCCTCCCCCCCGCCGCCCCGTGTACAAAATTCATGCACTGGGCCTCTAGTCTATATATATATAAAAGGCTAGTATGCAAAGTGTCTCCTCGGGAGTTCGACCAGGAGAATGGAAGTTTGATCACTAGCTATGACATGCGCTGACCACCAGGAGGTGGTATGGAGCAAAGGAAGGCCTTGGCTGGCAGCTGGAAGCCCCTGATTGGCCCTGTTCACCAACCAGACCTAGGGACCCTACCTGTGACGAATTTCATGCACCGGGCCTCTAGTGTTAGAAATACAATTACCACCTTTATGTGTGAGAGTTATATTTATTTTCTCACCCTGCTTTGAATAGGACCATTTTTTGTTTTTGTTTTCAGTACTTGATTTCAATAAATAGTGTAAAAAGAGGAGGCCTGATAAAATTTTAAAAAATAATGTAGCATTTGATATAAAAATACATCAAATTCTAGCACTTACAAGTTGTGCAATATTAGAAAGTGTGACAGACAACCATTGGACCTTAGTATTGTCATTCAGAAAAATGGTAATAATAATAAAACTACTTGTTTTACCTTTCACTGAGTTTTTAAGAGAAAATCAAATACAATAATGGATGTGAAAGTGTTTTATAACTGAAAGTGCTGTGTGACTGTATTTTATCATTGCTAATAAAAAAGTTGATTGATTACTTAACTGACTTTTAGACAGGTATATAGTGAGCAATAAAAAAAAAAATTCAAAGCTGAGATTGTGAACCTAAAATAAAGTTGTAGAGGTTGTTGATACTGTTTTTCCTTCAGCCAAAGTGACCTGGTTCCGAATTGCCAGGGGACTTTTTCACCACCCAATAAGCTAAAAGTCCAGAGGATTGAAAGCAGAACAAACTATAGAGTGCAGGTAAGGTAAAAACCTAGTGAGAATAAAACGCAGCAAACCAAGGTAAGACCACTTTAGCAGTGGGGTGAAGGATTTGTGAAAACTGTTCAAGTGACAAGCTACCCAGAGAAAGAAGAGGTGCTTAAAATATGTAAAATATGGGTGCTCCTGTTGGGTCACCTAAGGTAAAATGAGTAGCATAGACATGAGTATATGCATCACAAAACAATACTGTAAATATCAACAATGAGGTATATGTTGATTCAACTAGTGTAAATAATATGCTATCGTGAATGACTACACTATACTTTATACTATCACTTGCCATTATAAAAGATAATTAAAATTTTGAAAGAAATATTGTTTTTGAAAGGCAAAAATTGAACTGGAACATGTGGTGTTTCCCTGGGCAGGATGCAAAGGTGGCTTCTCAGGTTCTTGTCCAGGTGGATTCAAAGAATGAAGCCAAGGACAAAAGGTGGTACAGGAAAAAAATGGAAATTTATTGGGAAACAAGCACAGACTTCCACGTGGGAGGGGGAGAGACCCACCAAGTCCCTTTTTTCTAAGGTTTATAAAGGCTGCAGTTCTTTGTGCCCTGATATCCCCTCTGATTGGTCACTATAGCAGCTTCAGAGCCCAAACCTCAAGTGAGGTTACCCTCTTCCTCTCCCCCCCCCCTTTTTTTTCCATTCCCCGGACCTTCCTCTTCCCTCTCTGAATGAGTGGCTTCCTTTCCTTTATTCTGTGAATGTATACCTTCTGCAGCTCCCTTATTCTGTGAGTGAATACCTTCTGCAGCTCTCAGCTTTGCAGCCCTGTGGTTCTCCCCATGGACCCTCTAATTCCTGAAACTTCCTAAATCTGCCTATTTTACCCCTAAAAACTCCTTTCATTTCTAATCCAGAGTTTACAATGAATAGTTATAAAAAGTTTATGTATTTGTTTTGGAAGGAAACCAAATTTGGAAAAATAACAATAATTTGGTGACCCATAATGCCTAGGAAGTGGTGCCCTCTTTATAAATATTTCCTGAGTGGATCAACGAATGGCAATCCAGGAATACAAGCTAAACAGCTTCTCTGGATTAACCAAAAGGCTAAAACAATGATTCACTTGACCCAGAGTGCTGGGACACTAATTATATTTAAAAACTAAAACTCTAAAGATATTTAAAATTTAAGGGAAATTCATAAGATGCCACCTCATATTTCAATAGTTCTACTGAATGAATGTATTTTCATTTATGAAAGAATAATTATTGCATCTTGTCTCTTCATGTGGACAATTGTGAACCACTTTAAATAAATAATTTATTTCTTTTAATTTTCTGACAATGGAGAAATTCATTTTTATGTCCATGAAATATACAAGTTCAAACATATTTCATGAAACTGACTGGGTAATTTAGGGATAAAATATATATATATATGTTTTATCCCTAAATTACCCAGAAATATATATATTTCTTTTAAAACTGAGTGCAAGGCATTTGAGGGTCACCTGTAGTGTTTTAGGGGCATCAAGTAACTTTGAAGTGTTAAGTAGTGAATGATGTCTTTCATGTCTCTGTTAAAAGTTAAATGTAAAGGAAAAACATTGCTATAGTAGGTTTAATCACTGTTACTTTACACAATAATGTGCAACTTAAAATTGAGAACATATCATTTAAATAGGCTTAGATCTTCAGAGTGAGAAATATGACAGCTGCTGACCTTTATTGTTATGCTTTACTGCAACAAAGGGTCTGTGGATGTTACTCAATTTCTGGTCTGGATTGACTGAAAGTAATAAAAGGAGTCAAATATCTGACTGGGGCATATATTTGGGGAGATAGAAAAATTGCTTTCTGACCTTCAGCAAATTTTCCCATTGATCAAAAGATTCAAAAAGGCAATCCTCAATGCTCTAGATTCTCCAACGTACAACTACCTAAATTGTCATACAAAAAATTAAATGTAAAGGGGACATTCTAGAAGTAAAATGAGGAAGTTCCATTAAATTGTGAGTTTCTTGTCTTATTAATTTTTATATCCCCTGGACCTTGCATAATGCCTATTTTAAAATAGAAGCTCCATGAGTACTTAGTGACGTTAACAGAATTTGATGATCTGAATTTAAATGCAGTTGAATTACCTAAGCAATTAATTTAGCTTAAGTAGTTTTACTTAGCTGACACGGACAAGCATAACAATAAAATGGGCACAGAAATAACTATACCAGAGTCTTGAAAACATTTTCTGTAAAGGGCCGGATAGTAAATATTTTCATTTTAGATTATCAAAAAGCAAAATCGAAAATATTATGTGGTACTTAGGTACCTATTTAAGTCAGAATAAAGCCCGAGGTTATTCTACTCTGACAACTATTTTCTGCAAATACCACTGGAGAATATAGCTTTTGAACTTGACACACCAGACCAACAAGTACAGAAACTCTTTACATTTTATGGGGGGAGAAAAGGGTAGTGAATAAGTAATGCAAATTGCTCTTAAACTAAGTATTTGTTTAAGCCAAAAAAAAAAAAATGAGAAAAGACTAACAAATGATAATTATTTTAAAACCTGAAAAATGTATTTAACATGTTCGTTTTTCAAATGCACAAGGTACATTAAAAAACAAATGTAAAAAAATATATATATCCTATATAATGAAAGTCTAATATGCTAAGTGTCTGGTGGTATGGCCGGCCGTTCAACCAATCAAAGCGTAGTATGCTAATAATATGCTAAAGCTGCTCAACCACTCACTATGGCATGCACTGAACACAAGGGGACAGTCAATAAGTTGACCAGTCACTATGACATGCACTGACCACCAGGGGGCAGACGCTCCAACCAGTAGGTTAGCTTGCTGCTGTGGTCCAGAAATTCATACTGAGCCAGACAGGCTAGACATGCCTTGGAGCCCTCCCGCAGTTCCTCCCTGGCTGGCCAACCTCCCGCGTCCCTCCCCAGCCCTGATAGTGCACCGGTGGGGTCCCTCAGCCTGGCCTGTGCCCTTTCACAATCCAGGACCCTCAGGGGATGTCGGAGACTAGTTTCGGCCCTATGGTGGAACGACTGGTCACTATGACATGCACTGACCACTAGAGGGCAGACGTTCAATGCAGGAGCTGCCCGCTGTTGGTCAGTGCACTTCCAAAGGGGGAGCGCTGCTCAGCCAGAAGCTGGGCTCATGGTTAGCGAGTACAGCAGTGGTGGTGGGAGCTTCTGCCACCTCCATGGCCGAAGGCCTAAGCTGTCATTCAGAAATCCCCTGAGGGCTCCCAGACTGCAAAACTGCACAGGCTGGGCTAAAGGTCCACCCCACCCCACCCCCGCTTGAGTGCATGAATTTTGTGCACTGGGCCTCTAGTATATAAATAAAATAATATAATCATTTAATTTTTTTAAAAAACTTCCTTAGTTCACAGACCATATAAAAACAGTAAGTAAGCACATTTGGTTGGCTATAGTTTGCCAACCCTGGAAGTATTTTTATAGATTTGGTCCTTCGTGTTGTAGGTTTATAGACAAAAAAGTAGTCAGGCGATGGATTGAAATCAGTGTCCTGTGAATTTGGAGTCAGTATTTGAATTGTTTACTTATGCCTTTATTTCTCCACATAAGTGAGCAAATTCTGAGAGCCAAGCAGGTTATGTGGAAATAGGGTTTAAATAGTGTGGAGATTTTACTGAGAATGACATCACCAGGAGAAAAAACATCAGTGGAGGTTACAGTGCACCATAGATAAAAAATGGTTTCAGATAACAGGAAACATTTTTTTTTCTGGCAGTGGGAGGAAGTTCAGAAGAAGATGAGCTTTGGGCACAATGTGGGGTGCTCTTTGGAGCAGCAGTAGCGGCTCCCTCTATGGAGAAAGCAGGCCACTGTTCTTGGGGTCTCACTTTGACATAGGAGCACCTGGTGCTGGGAAACAGACACAAGAGAGATCTACTCAGGAAACCGTGTACCCTTTGCCAACAGACATTCTGCACTTAGAACAAAACATGTGATAAAACACACAGATACAAGAAAAATTAATTTTAATCAATTTTTTTTCTATTTGAAATGAGATTATATTGTGGTCCATAGTATTGCATTATAAAAGGAACTACATACCATTTTCCAAACTGTAAAAACATATTACATAGAGGACCTCTGAATGGTATAACAGTAAGATAAAATAAAAACCTGAACAATGATGAAGATGAGGAAGGCCCTTACCCTTTCTGAGCCTTAGCTTCCTCATGGGTCAGGTGAAGAGTTGTTTTCTAATTCTCACCCAAGGATATTTTTCCACTGATTTTTTTAGAGAGAGTGGAAGGGAGGTGGAGAGACAGAAAGACAGAAACAGTGATATGAGAGAGACACATCCGCATGCACCCAGGTTAGGGCCAGGGGTATATGGCTTGCCCATAATCTAACCAGGGACCCTTCAGTCCCAGGGCTCATGCTCCATCCACTTAGCCAAACTGACTAGGGCTGAGATTTACCTAATGATCACTAAAGACCTAGCTTTCTTCAAAATGCCAGGCATCCATGATCTTTCTCTAAGTTAAATATCTGAAGTACAAAACTACTCACACAACCTCCCAAGATACACAGATGTACATCTGTATACGCATCAATACCTAGAGCTGTGGTTCTCAAACTGTGTGACAAAGTACCCCTAGAGCAGTGGTTCTCAACCTCTGGCCCTTTAAGTACAGTTCCTCATGTTGTGGCCCCCAACCATAGAATTGTTTTTGTTGCTACTTCATGACTGTAATTTTTCTACTGTTATGAATTGTAATGTAAATATCTGATATGCAAGATGGTCTTAGGCAACCCCTGTGAAATGGTTGTTCAATCCCCAAAGGGGTCGCGACCCACAGGTTGAGAACCACTGCCATAGAGTGTCACAGTGACCTCATGCGCCATCTGTCAGAAACTACAAACTTACTTAGAGGCAGTTCATTTCCAACTCATTTATTTTAACTGTATCATACCTTTTAGGAACTGACACATTGACAGTCACGGTTACAAATGGCAGGCACCATGTGGGAATCAGTGTGGAACAGGAAATGAGAGTCATAGTGTACAATCTGATTCCAAAGTTTGAGAAGCTGCACAATGACCAACAGGTTGTTAGGATATAAACAATTAGTGTTTTTAAAAAACCTAACTACTTAATTAAAAAGCACATAAGATGTGTCCCTTTTTTCTGGTGCATTGAGAAAATATTACTAAGATTTTCTGTAAACTATTTCTGGGTCCTGTCTTTCTGGTACATTTGATTTCTCTGAAGCTAATTAACCCAAATATTAAGTATATCTGCTATAGTAATTGTAATTCAAAAACTCAATCACATTCACACACACAGGGCAAAGCAATTCCTGACCCAGGAGAGGTGTGGTTCTTAAAGATCCATGTGCAACCTAAATGAGAATTTTTTCATAATTATGTGCTAATAGTTAGGTTTGGGAAGGGGAGAAGAAAGAAAAGACATAAATTCATTCTAGTACTTTTAATGCTATACTATATTTCCATGTATTTCTATGTGTACAATGGGAATTTAAAAATGTGGGGTGAGTGGTGAAATGGAAAAAGAAAGTGAACAGAGGGGACTCCTTAGGGATTAAACATTTGAACAGGCCATTTACATGAAATTGTTAGAGGGAGATCCCATTAGTGATTATGATTCTGCTCAGGTGGTCATTGAGTTGACCAAGGAGCAAAGTGGCCTTTCCACGAAGGTATTGGCCATCGTTTAAAGGAAACTTCAGACTTATTTTAATGTAGATGTTATCAAAGACAAGTTGGAGCATCCTGCAGAGAAAAATGTAATATTATAAGTAATATAGTACCTGGACTCAGGCCAAATGAAAATGTGGAGCAAAGTAACAAATAAAAAAATTTTAAAAAGATCATTGCTTTCCTAAATAGACAGAGAAAAGTATCTCTTTTTCAGCAGCGTGTTGTGATGCACTGTACGGGTCCAGAGGAACAGGTGTGTGACCATAATAAGCCACAGAAACTGAAAACTAACCCCAGAAGAAAGGTCTGTGTTTAAGAATTGATCTTAGCCGTGTTCAGAGAATCAGGAGGTAAATTCCTTCGGCATTAGTATGAGTAAATACACAAGTCCAATAAGGACAAATGCAGATCTAAGGAAAGGTTAATATAAAACTGAGCTCTAAATTCAAATACCACATGGACAGGACGGGCAACAGAAATGCGAGGATGTGGGTTGAATGACAGAGCAGTGAACAAGAGAATGTTGCTTTGCTAAAATGTGTCAGTGACATTCCAATTTTGGGGGATGATTATCAGGTGGAGAAGAGGTACCAATGTTGTCAGATCTTCTAACACTATATAGGCCACATATCTCTATTTTTATGTGAAATCTATTAATCTTCATGTAATGTCTAGATTAAGTGGAAAGCACTCCCCCAATTTATATATTAAAATCCTAATTCCCACTGTTATGGACTCAGCCTGAATTGCCAACAATCAAGGTTTGGAGCAATAAATCACTGTTGTTTTAATCCATGAAGTTTCAGGATGGTTAGTTACAAAGAAAACAACAACAATAAAACAATGTGTATGTAACAGAGGTCAGTAAACATTTTATTAAATAGCCAAATAGTAATATTTTAGACTTGTGGGTCATATAGTTTATTATATAACTATTCACTGTGCTATTGTATAACAAAAGCAGCCACAGATAATATGTAAACAAATGTTTGTGGCTATGTTTGAATAAAACTTTATATACAAAAGAGGTGGCCAGCACACAAATTCTAGTTTGCTGAGCTTTGGTATACACACATATATTTATGTGTGCAAATAGAATATGTGTGTTTATACCCTATCAAGAAATGTACAAATAAATGATGTGTTTCAAATTGGTGAATAGGTAGAATCAAAAATGGAGAAAGGAGAGAAGGAAGACTTTATGTTAGTGATAAACCCAGGCTATCACTATGAAATCTCCATATATATATGTACATATATGCATTTATATCATATTTATAAATACACACATATATACATGCATGTATGAATGTCAGCTTCTCTAAGAAGCATTGTTAGAAAATAAATTATTTGAGGCAATATTTCATTTCAGATATAATGAATATATAGTTTTTATTACTCTGAAACTTTTAAGAGTTTAGAATAAATAAATCAACAAATGTCCATTTTAAACCTATTTCTCAAGTTTAAACTGGTGCTATCTCTTAAATAGTAATAGAAGGTTTTGCTTAAGCTTAATGCCTATTTAATCTAGACATTATACTTTTGTGAAAATAACCCCTTAGATATAAGGAGATAGCCACTCTGGTAGAGATTAAATGGAGACAGCTATGTAACTGTGGCTGATAGTCAATTGCCCACATTATTAAGATTCAAGATATTGTAACAATTTTTTTGTAACAATAATTTTTTATTATTATTATTTATTTTTTTATTTATTACAAAGGGTATTACATATGTGTCCATTTTTCCCCCCGCCCTAGACAGTCCCCTAGCCTCCCCTATCCCCCAGTGTCTTATGTCCATTGGTTATGCTTATATGCATGCATACAAGTCCTTTGGTT
>NW_006287255.1:2178475-2180148 GCF_000327345.1 Myotis davidii | reverse complement strand
TCCTCTTGAATTTTTTGTAGTAGTCTGAGGAGGATAGGTTTTAGTTCTTCCTTGAATGTTTGGTAAAACTCCCCTGTGAAGCCGTCTGGTCCTGGGCTTTTGTTTGATGGAAGCTTTTTGATGACCACTTCAATTTCTTCCATAGTTATTGGCCTGTTGAGATTTTTAGATTCTTCCTGATTGAGTTTTGGAATGTCACACTTTCCTGTAACAATAATTTTAAAATCAATGGTGATACTATTAAAAAGACTTTTGCAATGTAGCTAGCAGAGACCATAAAAAATTTTTCCACTTAATAAATATTCTCCTAACTTCATGTTAAAGATTGTGACTCTGATCTCAGTTAAGGATAATTTTTTTAAAAAAACAAATAGATACTTCAGATCTGTATCTGTATTGAATTCTAATGTGAAGATCTTTGTTCGAATGCTTTGAAAGAGATTAGAAATATTGATTTTCATTTAAGTACTCTTAGATCACCAAAATCTCACTAATGAAGAAATTCTTTAGCTAATGGCCCCTATTGGCTAGTTAACAAACTATATCATGAACATTTGATACATTAATCCCTCAATAAACATGACCTGAAATCTCTAAATTATAAAAGTATCATTTTGCTTTCTGCCTACAATTGACTAAATTATGACATTATTGAAATGTCTAATTCTTGCTCAAAGTTCACATGAGCATAATGTATTAGGTACAATAAGACTCCAAAACTTCTTAGAAACCTTATTTGGCTTTCCTCTGATAGGAAATATAGGTATGACTGGATCAACCTGACTGGGATAATAGAAAGATAAAGTTTATCCTCATACATGGTATAGTGGGTTTTTTTTGTTTATTTTTAGGTATTTCTTCTTATGCCCGAATCCTTCTTGTCACTCAAGTCTCAGTTCAAATACCACACTTGGAGAGATGCCAGTTTTGACCACTGTTTTAGTGGGGATCTTCAGAAATTAGGCTATGGGGCAGAGATGTGCATACAGGAAGTTCACTGAGCAATATCCGTGGAATTAACACTCATGGAGGAATGAAGGAAAACTGGACTGGGCAGAGAAGCACAGTTAAAATTAAGGCCTCAGCAGAATCATCTTTCTTACTAAGAGCTATTGTGTCAGGATATGCAGAATCATCTCAACTTGTTGCAAGGGAGTAGGCATTTATACCTCCTCACCAGTCAATCATTGAATGAGGGGTGAGGGCATAACTGTGGGTGCATCGGCTTTCCTTGCCTGAGGGTAATTCCCAGAGAGTGTCATGGTTGATAGTTGTCCCCCCAAAAATATACCTCTCCCCTCTGGCAACCATTAGTTTGTTCTCTGTATCTATATGTTCAATTTTCTTTTGTTTGTTTAGATTCCACATACAGATAAAAATCATGTTTTTGTCTCTCTCTTTCTAGATTATTTCACTTAGCATTATACCCTCTAGGTCCATCCAGGTGGATGCAAATGGGAATATTCCATCCCCTATACCACATCTTTATCTATTCATCTATTCATGGACACCTAGATTGTTTATATATCTTGTCTAATGTAATTAATGCTGCAATAAGGGTGCATATATCTTTTTGAATTAGTGTTTTGTTTTCTTCAGATAATACACAAAAACTGGATCACTGGGCCATATGGTAGTTTTACTTTTTTGCGGAAACTCCATACTTTTTTTCT
>NW_006287255.1:2169595-2178377 GCF_000327345.1 Myotis davidii | reverse complement strand
TCCATCCCCTATACCACATCTTTATCTATTCATAGACACCTAGATTATATATCTTGTCTAATGTAATTAATGCTGCAATAAGGGTGCATATATCTTTTTGAATTAGTGTTTTGTTTTCTTCAGATAATACACAAAAACTGGATCACTGGGCCATATGGTAGTTTTACTTTTTTGAGGAATCGCCATACTTTTTTTCTGTGCTGGCTGCACCAATTTACAATCGTACCAAGAGTGCACAAGGGCTCCCTTTTCTCTGGATTGTTGACAGCACTTGTTATTTGCTGACTTTTTAATAATATCTGTTCTGACAGGTGTAAAGTGATTTCTTGATGAGGTTTTGATTTGCGTTTCCCTAATTATTAGTGATATTGAGCATTTTTTAATGTCTGGTGGTGATCTGTATGTCTTCTTTGGAGAAATGTTTATTCAGGGCATCTTCTCATTTTTTAATATGATTGTTTTTAGGTTGAGTTTTATGATTTTTTTATACATTAGTCCCAGTGACCCACTTAGGGAATTCTTTTTTTCTATTCCTACAAATCTTGACTCCAACGTTTTAAAGACCTAGATCACAGAGAATCAAAAAAACATTGTTAAAGTTTAAGCCATAGCTGCTACCAAATTACTTTGGACTTTTCATGCCAGTAGATCACCAGATAAAGAAAGAAGCTTATCTTGAGAAGGAAGCTTACCTTGCATCCTCAAGAGAATGTAAGGCTACTCTTAACAATGGATGAGGGGTGGGTGCAGAAGGTGAAAGGAAAATAAGAAGTACAAACTTCCAGTTACAAAATAAATCAGCCACTGGGATATAGTCTACAACACAGAGAATATAAAACATCTTAATAACTTCGAATGGTGATAGATGGTTAATAGGCTAATCATGGTGATCACATTGTAAATAAAGGCCGAATCACTGTACTATACACCTGGGACTAATACAATATTGTATGCCAACTATACTGTAATACAGCATTCAAAAGTGAAATAAAAAATCTAATCCTTTGTATAATGGTGCTGACTGAAGCCCTGTGGTCAGGAAAGGTAAATGTACCTTCTGGTATTTGGACAATTCCAGTCAAGATGAATAATTTCTTCTTCCAGTGTGAAAGGCATCTATTTCTATCAAAGTGCCACCAAGTAGCTTGTTGCTTTTCCCAAGAAATGGTGCCATATTGGAGGTACACCACTGGTCTCTGTTATTGACAGGTAGGGTATTCGAAGTGGCATAATCCATCAAACTTAGTGACTGTAAGCCCGTACTATTGGACCTAGGCACAGATTCCATTTCTGCCACCCTGACTGCTCTATTTACTTGCCTGTTGTGCCGGCAGTGAGAGGGCAATGAGAGAGGCTGCTGACATGAACTGAATCACTTCGACTTGGATACTTAGTGCCTCTTCTATGCTGGATGCTTTCTGAACATATGACACAAAGATGTCCACACTATGTGACTACTCCTATAAATCCATCCACATACCTATTCTTCATCTACCTCCTTTGTGTCCCTCACTTAATCATTCTCCTTCGAGGCTCCTTACCAACTAATCCATTCACTGTGGCCCATAAGTCTGAGACATAGTCTTCCCTTGGCCCATTTCTCTTTCCACAAGTGCAAAACCAGGTGCATCGGCAGCAGCTGTGTCCACTAGGAAGACATACTCATACAGTTGTTTTTCATGCTCATTTTTAGTTTGTACCCACATAATGAGCCAACTACCTATGACTGATCTGTCATTTTTCTCCTCTGTCAGCTAATCATAACGGTCCTCTTCATGTAGCTGTGAGCCACAGGTGTGAAATGAGAAAGAAATACAAGTGTAATAGTGATGGATGGCCTGAGGGTCTGTGCTCCCAGCTTGTGTACCGTATGTGTGTGCTCTGTCCTTGCTGTTGCTCAATCCAAATGTGCAATTCCACCCTATGATGAATTCCATCTGGGCCCATCCCACCTTATGATCTTATGGGTCTCTCAGAAATCAGTAATGATGGGAAGGTATGGCTAAATGGTTTCATAAATATCTTATAATAAGCTGATTCATAGCTTCTGGAACATTTTTTTTTAAATAAAGCACAATTCTCTATTGCAGATAGCATAAGCTTGTACCACAACCCTTGAGGTTTCTGTTGTGATTCTCCACATGGCATCCTCTCCCACCACTGACACACGTAATAATATAGAATCTATTGGGCTGTATGGTCCAGGCAGTAGAATCACTTGTATTCGGAACCTGCTACAGAACTATTTATGCACTAGATCCCAGAGAAAACTGGCAGCCTTTGCTGTCACCAGTTAGTGGATCCAAGAACTGTGAAATATGTTGTCCCTTTAATCCAAAATGGTGTAATACTTTGTCTTTTCATTTGATTGACATTTCCTCACATGCCTCAGGCAATGGGATCCTAAAAATATCACTGGTATGGCTGGCCCCTGCATCTCCATAGGGTTCATTTTCCATTTTCTGGGGAACATATGTCTTTTCAATGCCCCAAATGCATTTGTAAATTCTTTCTATTCTGGTCCAATTAACATAATGACATTGATATAGTAGACTAATAGGCAACATGTCTGGGTACCTGAACCAATTCTGCAGAATAGCTATCTGGTTCAGATTTCTTTTGATTAATTATGAAGAAGAGAAAAGGAGAAGTTAGCATAGCCTTAGGTGAAGACAGTAATGTATAGTGGGCTGTGTTAGTCTGCTCAGGCTACTATAGCAAAGTACCATGGACTGAGAGGCTTAAACATCAGAGATTTTATTTCTCACATTTCTGCAGAATGGGAACTCCAAGATTAAGAAGCCAGCAGTTTAGATCCTGGTGAAATTTCCCTCCCTGGCTTGAGATGGCTGCTTTCTCTTTGTCCTCACATTGATCTCATCATGAGAGCCCTACCCTTATAACCTCATCTAGACCTGCTCAATTCCAAGATTCCCAAAGGCCCCATCTTGAAATGTTATCACCTTGGGTAGAAACACTTCAACATATGAATGGGGTGGGGGCACAAATATTCAGTCTACAATATACTGGTAGGTGGATTCTGGTAAATTTCATTCATCTACTAAAAGAGAGCCATAAATAAAAGGGTCCTTCTTCAGCCCCAGTCACCATCCCTCCACACCCTGCCCCCTCCACATCTCCCCCTCCCCTAGGATCATAGCATCTGAAACTATGACAACCACTTTGTGGCCATGTAAGAACAGACACAAGGACAAAAGAGGCAACGCACTGGAAATGATGAAAGGATGATCATCTCCACAGATAGTGATGATATCCCTGAGCTACAAAAACTTCCTAGAGTTATTTTTTAAGAAGATTTGTCTTATTTAAAACTTTAATCATTTATATTGCCACTATAAAATAAACCTTAAAACATCAAGAGCGTGATACCATAAAAATTACATCACTCTCACATAACTGTTAAAACACGGTGCTTCCAGTTGGGTGTCTCTCCTCCAAGTAATGATTCTGGACAAAAGCTCCTTTCAAATGTTGGCTCCACCACACTTCAAAACTTGGCTTCCTAAATCGCCCCAAGGATGCCCTCGTTTCCAGCCTTCAGAATGGGTGAAAGAACATGAGTGCATGCATGAGAGGTTTTTTAATAAATTAGACTTAGAACCAGAATATATCACATTGCCTGCAGTTTCTAGAGCATAAGGTACATGGAAGCAAGAAATTATTTTTCCAGAAAGAAGTAGAAAGGGATATGACTAGCTGAAATGCCACAGCCTATTCTCGTGTTCCTGTAATATCCCTTTGCTGCACATATTAAACAGTCATTTCCTCTAAGACAGATAGCCCAAAGTCCCCCGCTGCTACTGCCTGCAGCTCACAATTCAGAATTTTCAGGCGAGGTACAACATGTTCTTTGAGATCCAGATGTTGCTCTTCTTTGATGTAGCAAACTATAAAGCAAAGTAAAATGTATCTGTATCCTCACCTGTTATATAATAACAAACCCTCAGATAATAACTGAGGTGGTTATCATATTCTAGAAAGATGCACCGAGCAATCCTTGGTCCATAGCATTTATGAAATCTCCTTGTATGAATCATGAATGAGTCCTAAATTAGGAAAAATTCCTCATCAAATTCCTTTTTTTTCTGCATTGTTCTCTGTGGCACCTAATTCCAGTCTCCATGGTGACATCTGCAGTATTTTCTGAAAATACATGTACAGGGAAATACCTCTCACCACATGCTTCCTGCTCCAGAATGATTATGAGTCCAAGAGTAATTTTTAGGCTTCAAATGTCAAAGGCTTTTTAAAAGATTAAGTTTATGGAAGTTTTAGCTATACATTCCTTCAAAAACGTAGGAGCCACACGATCTATTTCATTCCAGTCATGTTGCATGTACTGGTAACCACAATCAAAGTTTTTCCCAGACGTACTAGTAATTCTCAAGCCTGATTTATTTCTTTAATTGTTTGCCTTCACATTTCATATTTCAGTTAATGATGGTGATGTTGGGGCTTTCCAGCATAATGGTTTTGAATGATAGGGCCACAGCTTTTATCTGATCTTCAGTTCAGGGTTACATATGAATTGTCCTTTTTCATTCTAAGTATCTTACCGCTTTTATCTGTTTCTCTTAGTTGTCCAAGTGCCAAGCTTTGGTAACCATTTGGCAGTATAAAATCTGGACTCTAATTTTTTTTTAATTTCTTTCAACTATTCACCCAATTCTTTCCCTGATAACCTTTTTATTATGTTACTATCTTGTTACACACATTTCCTCTTACCCTGTTTTACCATTTTCTCTAGTGTTACAGGTTCATCTGACTCCTAGTTTGATTACCAAGTTACTGTGGACAACAATTACACCAAATGGCTTATGCCACATAACATGAGTTCCCATCTGGACTGCTTCCACTATCAGATCCCTTGGTGCTTGGTACCCAACCACTAGGCCACTGTGGCATATTTTAGATGTTATAATAGTACCCTATTTTGTCAGACCAACCTCTGTTTTAGGTTTGTCAATGTTTTTTTCTCACTATCACAAATAATCATATTTATTTCTTGGTTTTGCTTGTTTATTATCTGCCCTTCCTTACTAATACATAAATTTTAGGAGTACATTTTCTTCTATTTTTCACCACTTCAGTCCCTGAATCTAGAACAGGGCTATAGGGCAAAATCAATACACAACTGTTTAATATATGAATAGATAGGTAGCTTGCTTTGATCTGTTTCACAGCCAAGATTATATTTCTAAACTGAACACATGTCTTGCAAATGTTTTATATGACCATAGTGTGTGTGTATATATAGCAGTAGCAATCTACAATTTTCTTAGTGACAATATATTATCCCCCTGGTTCTTCATACTAAGTGAAAAGTCTCATCAGTGTGATGAAAAGGTAGTATTTTTTTCTTCTTTGCCAATAAGTCAGTTGCCTTCCAACATTGTTACATGACACCAAAAATGTCTGATCACTAAGTAAAAAATTTACTCAATTTTCTCTTTTGTTAGGAAAAAAAATGTTTTATAAAATGACTATCTGTCTGAATTGATTAAATTCCCCCATGGTTAGAAGCAAAGAATATACTTTGCCAAAAATGACTTAGAAATGATTTACATTTTCCATTTGTCCCTCACACCTAATCATGTATAAACCTACCTCTCCGCTGATTGGGCTTTCTTATAATTTGTCACTTATATGGTCACATTGTGATTTCATAAATCCATATTATACCACAACAGCAAAAAAAAAATGGTTGATACAGTTATAGAGTTATAGATCATTGACTAGGCTCCAAAGTCTATTAATTTAATATCAATCCTAGGCAAACAAAATATGTATTAAAGTTAAAAATACATATCTGGAGAACCATTTACTCTTTTGTTTCTTTTTAATTACACACATTTTCAGTGCTTATATTGAAAAATATGCAGGCAGCCCTAGCTGATTTGGCTCAGTGGACTGAAGGGTTCCAGGTTTGGTTCCGGTCAAGGGCATATGCCTGGATTGTGGGCTTGATCGCCAGTAGTGGGTGTGCAGGAGGCAGCCAATCAATGATTCCCTCTCATCATTGATGTTTCTATCTATCTCTCCCTCTCCCTTTCTTTCTCTGAAATCAATAAAAAAATAATTTTAAAAAAACATGCAGGCAAAGATTTCAAATAAAAAAGTGAAAAATTTTGGAAGATATATTACATATTGTTAGCAACGGAAAGTTCATTTTATTTATTTATTTATTTATTTATTTATTTATTTATTTATTTATTTATATCTCCCCCACGAGGGTGAAAATTGGTTCTTGGTGGATGGAAAAAATTGTACTGGTTTTATGTGTATATATTATATAACCAGATTTATAGTGTACCTGTGATATTAAAATTTCATGCGGGGGAGGTTGACATTAAAAAAAATGTTGGAAAAAGCTCGTCAGAGGAGGCCATGACGGAAAAAGTTTGAGAAACACGATTTGTGATACGTGTTCCTTTAATGGGCTGCTATGTGTTTAACAGACACATGGATAAAGGCAGAGTTTTTAAAATTATTTGTTTATCTCTCTAAGGCTTGGGCAATTGATTAGCATATCACTCTTTTTTTTCTTTATTGTTTTATTGCTTAAAGTATTTCAAAGGGTATTACATATGTGCCCCCTATTCCCCCGGCCCTTGACAATCCCCTGGCCTCCCCTACCCCCAGCATCTTATGTCCATTGGTTATGCTTATATGCATGCATACAAATCCTTCGGTTGATCTCTTACCCCCCTCCCTCCAGATGCATTAAGTACAGGTCACATTAACTCCTGACATAAACTAGTTTCTTAAACTTTGTTTTCTAATTCTAAAAACATGAGCATATATATTTCCATCATCTAAAGCTATTTTGGCACCATCCTGATGGCCTACTGTACTTCAGCAAATTACTTTATCTTTCTTCCTGCCTTGCAGTTCTTCCTGTCAATGCCATGTCTCTGATAATGTCATTTTGAACAGTGACTGCGTGAATGCTTAGAATTACTGATAATTTCCACAGACAGCACCTTCTATTGAGGGAGTATGAGAATATTTCTCTATTCTGTGCAAGTGTCATGCAATGGCTGATTTCCCACAAGATGGCCTTCTTGGCATCCGATGCAAAGACTAGTCTCAGGAGAAAACTGTATTCACAAATTAGAAATGGATGAAGGAAGTTTCTTAAAATAGAGCTGCATTGGAAGATGAGTTATCTCTTAATGAATTCTTCTATAAACTGTAATTAACAATGATTATCATAAATACAAGCAGAATTTTTTGGAGTAACAGGCACATAAAAGTCTTTTATCTTGATCATTTTTATGTTACTTCGTCTCTGCATTAGAATTTGAAGGGACTAGAAAACACCTTCTTAACAAATTATTGCTTAGACTAATTGTTTAAAAGCTAAATGTCCTTAAAATATTAAAAACATTGGTTTAGTAAGAGAAAGGGGAAACAAGAAAGCTGATGAAATATACTAAAGAAGGAACAATCAAAAGGTTTCTGGATCAGTTATTTTTAGGGTTTTTGTTTTGTTTCATTTTGTTTTTATGGGCTATTCATAAGGTTGACAATATGTCAGATCACTAGAATTAAAGCCCATAGTTTAAAAGCCAGAACCACAAATTTTGACAAACACTGTTTTAACAATGATTTATATTAGATAGGTGAATAGGTATATAGATAGATAGATGATAGATAGATAGATAGATAGATAGATAGATAGATAGATAGAATGATAGATAGAAATATACATACATCTTTGTTATGATGTATATACATCACATACAGTGCAACATCTTTTCCAATTTAAGTAAAAATGCTCTTATGCATTACCCTGTGATCATAAACTCAAAATTTACTCTGAAATGCTAATTTCTAGACAATATAATACTTAAGGCAATTTTATAGTACTAATGTTTTGTGCCATTAGTGTCTTATTATAATTTCAAAAGATTTATAAAATATTCCTAGTCAGTCTTTTTAAGAAAATCTGAACACAAAAAGTTTTTTTAAAAAAAAAAGGCATTTTTTTTTTTTTGCCGAAACCGGTTTGGCTCAGTGGATAGAGCAAAGTCCCAGGTTCGATTCAGGTCAAGGGCATGTACCTGGGTTGCGGGCACATCCCCAGTAGGAGATGTGCAGGAGGCAGCTGATCGATGTCTCTCTCTCATCGATGTTTCTAACTCTCTATCTCTCTCCCTTCCTCTCTGTAAAAAATCAATAAAATATATTTTAAAAAAAGGCATTTTCTTTTTAAAAAGCATATATTAATATATTCTCATCTTTGGAGGAGAAAGAAAACTGAGGAACGTTTTATTACATATTACTGAATGTGTGCAAACCTTGATCAACATAAGCTTTTAGGTTTATTTCAGCAAGATTAATATCGTCATCATTATTTTTGTTAATCTGATCATTCAGGATAGCACTGATTCTTCTATTATTTTTTCATGATCCTGGTTTTCTCTTTCACCAGGCTATTTCCCAGGGTGACGTATGGATCCTTTTTGTATATTAATCCCTGGGAAAAATATTTTACCCATTCACAAGATATGTGTATCTTAAACTAGTATAGATTAAATGTGCAGAAGAAGGAGACTGAATTTATTAATCTGGAATAGAATCAAAGAATCATAACATTTATAGACAAGAATTTTTAAACTTTGATCAAGGAGAAGCTTGACAGGTAATAAAAATAGATTGAACAAACAGGTATCATTCAATAGACTGTGGTGAACACGAAAACCTATGCCTCCTCCAAGAGGGAAGCATCTATAAAGGTCAGAAAACTTTTCCTGCT
>NW_006287255.1:2132324-2169571 GCF_000327345.1 Myotis davidii | reverse complement strand
ATGTGCTCTCGATATTACCATTACGGGAAGAGAAGTCAGAAATCCATTTTTTTTTACATCAAGTCTCAATTAAATGTGTGTAGTTTAAATTATTGAGCAACATATAAACCACAATATCTCTTTGGTCTATCAACAGCCGATTTTACACACACACACACACACACACACACACACACACACACACACACATCTTATGTAAGAATTACTAATTATCTATAATAGAATTCTGCAAACATTTTAATTGAATTATTTTAATACCTTTCAACATTACTAGACATACATTCTACTATTTCTTGTATCTCATACTATTAGCTTTATTCATTTACTAGCTTTTAGGCATCTGAATCCCCTTGAGATTGTAATCAGTGTCGATCCTAAAGACTCAGTGGCAATGTGAGTGTGATTATTCATCAGTGGAAGAGAGGGTAGGTGTATGCTTGAGAAATATCAAGAGATATTTAGGATATTAGTTGACAGATTGTATCAAGGAACTGAGGGAATTCTCTATCAGGCACGGGACCTCTTCATTCATTTGAGTATCACCAGCTATGTGAAAAAACAATAACACATGAATTTCCATCATTAAGGGTTTTCATGTCCCAACGGCTACAGAAAGTCTAATCTAGAATATCTGGAAATAGAAAAAGAATTAGAGCCAAGTCCAAAATTTGGATTGAAAAGCTAAACATCTGGACGGCAATCAATAGCAGAATAGGCACCTGAAAAATGGCTAGAAAATTATTCTTGACAACATTCCGCTGATGGTGGAACTATTTTTGCTCCCCCATTTCTCTCTCCTTCACCACCACCCCCCCTTCCACAAGGCTATGTTCCCTGCTGAGTTATGGAACGAATTAAAACGGTTTCAGGATGGAAGAACCCACGTGGGATGAGCCTCACAGGGCGGGAGAAGGTCGCCTCTCCATGACAGATCAAGGTTGGCTTTGTTTCTCTTCCACCTCTGCTCCCTGGAACCAGCCTTGTCCGCAGGGAGCCATTCTTAGTCACTGGACTATTCTCAGAGACAAGCTGGTTTATCATAAACCTAGACTTTTGGGAGGCAGTTTAAGCAAAGGTTCTGTGCCTCAGGCAATGAATCTCATCATGAGGCTTCCTGATTGAGAGTCACTCACTGCTGCCAGTGAGGCCTGGCCATTTGAATACTCAGCTGTCATGTCCTTTGTGTCCCATGCTGACGCGTGCTTAGATGTTAGTTTAGGGCAGCTGTTTTCTCTTGCCTCTGGCCTCAGGGCTCCAAGCTAGCTCACTTAAAATGTGAATATCAGTGACCTTTGAAGTCACTGAATGCAATGCCTTCATTTTTTACTCAGTTACATATTTACAGTGTATATTCCACATATGTTTTTAAAGTTAAAAAGTCAATTTTTGGTTAAATGCAGCCTTTGATTCTGTCCTAAATGGCAGAGATACTAAGAAATTGTCATTCTTTTTTGTTTATGTCATTATGATGTCAAATAAAAATTTTGTTCTGGTCCTGCTGGTGTTGCTCAGTGACTGAATGTCGCCCTATGAACCGGGAGGTCACTGTTCAATTCGTAGTCAGGGCATATGCCCAGATTTCAGGCTAGATCCATGGTCGTGGACATGCCGGAGGCAGCCTATCAAAGATTCTCTCTCATTATTGATGTTCCTATCTCCCTCTTCCTCTCCCTTCCTCTCTGAAATCAATAAAAAAATATATTTTAAAAACATAGTCTGGATGTAGGTAAAGAAAAACTTTATTCAGAAAGTTATTGCGAAGGAGTCAAGGGAAAGGAACTATTATAACAGAAGGATTAGATTATTGCAATAGGAAGAACATGTAACCATGTGATCTGCCAGGTTCCCAAATATTACCCAGAAGATGTCTTTTCTTCATACAGAGGAGCAAACAAAACTACCGAGACCAGACTCTGTAGGAGTGAGGTAGCAGAACAATAGACAGGACATGTTTTATCTTGAGGTCATTCTATTCAGGATGGGACATTAAGAAGGGATGGTATGCTATGGAGGATGGGTCAAAGTCCAGAGGCCTGAGAAAAGAAGAGAAACTTAAGGTTTGGTTACAAGCATTTTTTCTGCTTAATCAGTTCTGATGGACAAAACAGTTCATGCACTCATTTATGAGGCGAATGTTGAGAGTTTGTGGAGTTTGTGTGGCCCTGTCTGGGGTAGAGAAGAGGCACATCTGTAGTGGTAACTGAGTCACATGGCTAGGGGTGGGGTCCTTGCAGTAAGTATTTTCCTGAACACAAAGAGGTGGGAAATTTCTTCACCATTGCTACTTTCCAGAATCACAGGGCTCAGGTAAAATTCAACATTTTCATTAACAATTTCACAGTGATGTATTAAAAATAACTAACTAACTAACTAAAACTCAACTTCAAGGAACTAGAATCCCACTGGGGTTGGCGGGGAGGATGTTTCCTAATGCAGCTCAAGAAGATAACCCGTACCTACAGGGCAATGGTTCTCTAATTGGCTGATCCCTTCTCTCCTTCCCTGCACATCTGGAAACATTTTTGGTTGTCACAAATGGAGGTGAAGATGTTACTGGCATCTAGTGGTAGAAACTCAGGGATACTGATAAACCTACTACGACACACAGAGCAACCCCACAGGAAAGATTTATCCAGCCCAAACTTGCAGTAATGCCAAGGTTGGGAAACTGCTTAGGGGGAAAGAAACAAGTTTGAGAAATGGATGATTCTCTGCCTTATTGTGGGTATGTGAACACTCACAAGTAACTTAGACAGTTTGAGCCTATGTCTCTATCTGTTAACTGAAGAAAATACCATTTATTTGTGGGGATCAATGACACAAAATCTGTGTAAACACCTACCACGGGCCCTAGCAAATAAAACTCAGGTAGAAAATGGTAATTACTGATCCATATCCTAATTCTCCTTGTATCAACTTTTATCTATTCTCACATTGGCTCCTCTAGACTAACGCTCTTGGTAATCACCCATTCCCCAGTGATTGAAGAGAAGCCAGCCACAGGAATCTAGGGCTGGGAAGGCTTCGGAGAAGAAGGCTTTAGAATCACCAGGTTTCATTTTATGACCTTAGGCAAAGCAACTGACACTCTGCATTTTAGCTTTCTTAATCATAGAAATGAGAAAGACATTTTCCCTTACCTGTCTCAGGGATGAAAATAAATGCATTAATTGGGAAAGCAATAGGCTTGCCCAGAAGAAGTGATCAATAAATGATTTTTACTTCAACGAGATGTGAAAGCACTTTCAGAAGTTATGAGCATTATCTACACTGAGGGATTTAAGTGGCCATTAAAATTCATTTCACTATAATTTATTGACCCAGTCTTTTGTTGATAAGGCTGCTCTTTAATATTTTAAATTAAAGAACTATCTGAACATTTTTTTTTAAATAGGTGTAGATGAATCCCAAATTAAGAGTTCAAAATTCTCTCACACCCTTATGCATTTCACTCCGGATACCTATTTCTTTTTATAGTTTCTGAGTTTCATTTCTTCAGGTAATTACTTTTATATATTGAAAATAAATATTTTTATTATTTTCCTAATTTTAGACTATCATTTAATTCCCCTTTAAAAGATTAATCATATAGAAACTTACCCAGTTATGTATCTCTTCTCCTTCCTCTCCTAAAGTTTATTGTTTATTATTATTTCAAAATGTCAAGTTTATAAAATCCACACTTAGTATGAAACTAGTTGTATTTTCAGTTTTCCTGTGAGTTGATTCTAAATGTGTAAGCACAATAAAAACAACATGTATAGTTTCTAAATTATGTAAGTATTTTCATTTATGTAATTATGTAACTCAAATACTGAATTTTAATTGTAACTCCAGCTATTTCCTTTCTAGTTGGAGAAAATAAAGGCACATTTGAATACAAGTACTTTTTTATTCTGATAGCTTAAAGAAGTCTAATTTAAATAATAACATTTCTTCACATAATTTTTGCATTTTATCTAATACTAGTAACTAATGCACCTTACTTTTGACATGCCTTTCTCCTGATATGACACCCCATTGTGTTTCTACTTTGAGATTGAGGACTGTAGCATTCACACATCGTCATAGATGAATCCCTTGGTTTACCTAGAAAAGTCACGCAAGGAAAGCGGCATATAAATGTTTGGTTAGGAATAAAGAGGGTGCAAAACATTTCATTACCTGCAAAAGACAGTCCTTATTAATTTGCTACTTTGAGAAGAGGTGAGCAGCCAAAGGGTAGTATGTTGGTTTCGCACCTACACAGGTGCTGGTACACTTGCCTATATGTGTGGTTGTGTGTGTGCAATGGGGAGCAGAGGTAGGAGGGGGAGTTATAGAAGATTCTGTGAATAACTTTTTCTTCTCACAGTTTTGCTAGGAGCTTTTGTTTTCCCCTAACAGCACTGTGTCTTGGGATAGTGTAAATGTAGAGCACTATTTGAGTAAATGACAGAGCTCTGGGAAAAGGGTAAATGACCAGAAGGCAGAAAGGTGTGAAGAGACTTGCCTGGCGTTCAGTCTGTCACTTTGTTGCTGAGGCAACCATTGCAAACATAAAAAAAAAAATCATGGTTACCTTTATGGTTGTGTTGAGTTGTTGGGGGAAAAAATAGAAAAGAATTAGGATCATCTATTCTCGGGAGACACATTTGAATCATCGAAGCTTAATGTCATTTGTCTGTATCTCTTTCAACTATGCATTCTACATACCAATTTGCTTAAATGGTGGATGCACATGCCAAATCTAATTACCCCTTATCTCACAAAGTCATTAATCATTCCTCCCCATGATTCATTGACTGCCGATAGCTACTTCAATCTGTAGTACATGAGACTTCAATACGCATTAGAATACCATGTTTCTAAGTGGCATTTGTCTCTGAAATGGACTGCATGGCATTTCTTAGTTAAATGAAAAATTTTTGGCATGAAAACTGGTAGTGTGCTTTCCTGGTGATCTATAAAAATAATAAATAAAAACAGTATACTAGAGACAATGATGAAGCTGCTGATAATTATTCATTGTGATGTTCATGAGCGTAGTAGTGTGAAAATGTCACACAACCTAAATAGTATCCAATAATCTCAAGGCCCACGGAAAATAAATTGTAAGTTATGGAGAGTATGGGGAGAGGGTGGTGTGAGCCAGATATTTGCTTAGTTAAAAGATAAAAATCCTGTTAAACCAGGGGTCACTACAACATTTTCTAGCTGCTTGGAATCATCAATGCTGTATTTATATTGCCCCAATATATATTTTGACCTTTTGTTTTCATTTCAAATGTTTGAGTGGTACTGAAGTAGATGTAAACAATATAAGTTCAAATCCATTTTTTCCCCAAACTCACTCAGAGAGTCTACTGCACGGCAGAGATTTGAACTCAAATCTCATGACGGCAACCCAAGGCTATTTCATCCCTGGATCGTCAGGTATGTAGCCAAAGATGCTTCAGTACTTCCAACATAACCAGTTACTGCAGACAGTGTGATTATACACTACCTTGACTATTGAAACAGCTATGTTCTTATTAAAATCCATGACAGTATTCATTATCTATCTATCATCTATCTATCTATCTATCTATCTATCTATCTATCTATCTATCTACCTATCTATCTATCTATCATGGATTGATCTATCATTTACCTGTCATTTATTGATGAGAAAATCAGGTTTATCTGAGTTAAGTGCATAGTCTAAGTTTCCTAGATAAGAAATGGATCTGCCAAGATTTGAAACAAGGTCTGTGTGACTTAAACTATAATGTGCTTATTTCTAAACATTCTACCTTTTGTTGGTTTCATATAATGCAGGGCAAGTAAGAAGATTTACTCTTACTTTAACATAAAAATTAATGTTAAACTATTGTTAAATTTCTAAGATTGCATAAAGAGCACTTAATTCAATTATCTTATTTTAAAGATGAGAAAACCAAGGTCCAGATAAAATGTCTGCTTTATACATACATACATATAATTATTACTAAAGTTGAGTCAAAAC
The DNA here is from genome assembly GCF_000327345.1 of Myotis davidii. NCBI lineage: Eukaryota > Metazoa > Chordata > Mammalia > Chiroptera > Vespertilionidae > Myotis > Myotis davidii. Next base: position 2,163,585 of record NW_006287255.1, on the reverse strand, counting down.
ACAAATTTCCTAACTTTCATTCTTATTGATATATTTCCTACACAAAAATTTCCTCTCTAGCTGGAAACAAGTGGAATATCATATCATTGCTCTCTTTCATTTTTTTCTCTTTCAAAATAAAATCTATACATTTATAAGACTGAGCTCAAAACCTTCATTTTCCATAAAGCCTTTACAAATTTTCATTGCACAGTACGTTTTCTTCTCTTAGAACCAATAGAACATATGCATGGTACAATTAATCTTTTTATTACTTGCTATATCTTTTTTATTTATCACTCCTGTAACCACTCATCCTTTCTAAAACATGTTCATATCTTATCCCACCAGCTAGACAGAAAGTTCTGGTAGAAAAACCTCCTTGTAGCCTCTTACTCTTCCCAGTGTATTGATTTTGCCATGTGGACACTCAAGTAGTATTTGGTGATTGTTTGATTGATGATTGGTCAAAGAGAGTGAATTGCTTAATTTACTTCATTTAGAAGGTAAAGAAAGTAAATTGATATGAGCTCATATTATTGAAAAGGGAATTACAGATATTGGAAATTCACTGCCTGTTCCATGGAGGTGGAAAGTCAAAACAGCAATTTTATGAGCCAGCTTTTCCTTTGTGTGCTTCTGGGCCAGGGAGCTCAGTATTTTGAAATGATTTTTCTGAAAATAGCTGCTAGTGTTTCTATTTCAAAATGTGTCCATATTTTACATATTTCCCCCACTTTTGGGGCACTAACTTGTGCATAGATTCCTAAAAATGTTTTGCAAGTTCAACATATGATAAAAAGAAAGATGATGGGGACTGGTCTGATCTTGTTAAACAATTATCAGAGTATAAAAATAAACTTGGTACAATTGGACAAGTGAGCTTAAGAGAGAGGAAAAGAACTGAATGCCCTCGCTCCCTTTTGGTCCTCTTCCATGTGTAATGATTGCCCCAAACACCTTCAGTGTAACCATGTTGGAGGGAGAGGGGAAGAATAAGGAAGAGAGAAAATATTGGAATATTAAGTCACACTGGATCCTCAAATGCAAGGATCCTCTAGGGTGGCTTTTCAGGGATGTTTCTGAGTAACAGTGACTTTTGCCTTAGCCAAAGCCATCTTCACCTAAACCTATTCCTTCTCTGGGAGAGGTTCCAATGTTAATAAATGACATCACCATCCACCCAGTTGCTCAAGCCCCAAATTTAGATATTACCTTTTATCCTTTTCTATCACTCACCTGCTACATCCAATCAGACACCAATTTCTGTTCATTCTCCTAAATATTTCTTGACTCTTTCCATTTCTCTCTAGACTATTACTATCACAATAGTCTGAACCAACATCATTTCTTACTTAGAATATTTAGTCTTTCAAACAAAAGTCCATCCCTTTCATGGTATTCTCATAACAGCAAATAATAATAGAAGTTTCCCTAACCGTTTTTGGCTCAGTGGATAGAGCGTCAGCCTGCGGACTGAAAGGTCCCAGGTTTGATTCCAGTCAAGGGCATGTACCTTGGTTGTGGGCACATCCCTAGTTGAGGGTATACAGGAAGCAGCTGATCGATGTTTCTATCTCATCAATGTTTCTAACTCTCTATCCCTCTCCCTTCCTCTCTGTAAAAAAAATCAATGAAATATATTTTTTAAAAAAGAATAGAAGTTAAGGTTTCTAGCTTTCAAGTCACACTGCTCACTGATTAGCTATGTCACATTGGGCAAATTGCTTAAGCTTTTTGACAAGTGGATATAATAATTATATCCACCTCATTGAGTTACGAAAATGTTGCTACATGAAACACCCCTAAAGAGACCCAGCATATAGGAAATCCTCACCAAATATTGATCATTATTATTTCATGCAACAGACCCAGTGATATATAAAATATCTGACTATTTTCTTTTCTAACTTAAAACCATTCAATGACTTAACCTAATCCTATATAATGAAGAAGCAATATGCAAATTGACCTTCACTCCATCACACCATCACAAGATGGCTGCACCCCAGTGGAGTTGGGGTTGCAATAACACAAGATGGCTAAACCCACAGAGGAGGCGGGGTTCCGGTAATGACTTGTAATGAGCAATAAGTAGGGAGGCTGTGTGGTGCTGAGCTGGAGCAGGGGACCTCAGGCCATGCCCCCCACCCACCAGGGCTTGATGGGTGTGGAGCCAGCTGGGTCTGGGTCTCGTGCAATTTTGAGGTGCACGTGAGTGGGCGAGGACTTGACTCTGGGTCCCAAAGCGTGTCCCAAACTCTGACAGGAGGAAGATTTTCATATACTTTTTACTGATTTTCTTTCATCTCTGACACTTCTATTATAGAGAAATGGCAAATAGCAATATTAAAATATTTCCTCTAATTAATTACCTTTCAATGTGCATGAATTTCATGCACCAGGCCACTAGTGTTTGGAATAAGTTCCAAAATTGTTTGTGTAGCTCCAAATGAGCTTGCTTCATTAACCCTTACATGTCTCCAGCCACATCTTTACCATTTATGCATTCATTGTCTGATTCCACCACTATTGTTTATTGATATATCCTAGACATACAGGACTCATTTTGGTCTAAGCCTTCACACATGCAATTTCATTTCACCTTTTGGGGCTGTACCATCTCTTATCTTCCCTTAACTCCTGATATTCTTTCAGAATCCAACTTGTTTGGGATTTTTAGAAAAAATGTCTATGTTTATTTATTTACTAGAGGCCCAGTGCAAAAAATTTGTACAAGGGTAGAGTCCCTAGCAGCTGTGGGCTGCCGGCCAGGACCTTCCTTCGTTCTGTGCTGCTCCCTGGTGGTCAGCACATGTCATAGTGAGCGATCGAACTCCCAGTCGGTCGAACTCCCGAGGGGACATTTTGCATATTAGGCTTTTATATATATAGATTTCCCCAAAAAAATCTTTATTGTTGAAAGGGGCATTTATAATGTCTCATTATTGTGTGACTACTCAAGACTATATCAAGTCTCCTGCCTGCCTGATCACCCCTAACTATGCCTGCCTATGAGTGGTTAGGGACAATCAGGAAGACAGGCAGAGGCGGTATGGGGTGATCAAACAGGCAGGCGAGTGGTTAGGGGCGATGAGGCAGGCAGGCGAGCAGTTAAGAGCCAGCGGTCCCAGATTGCCAGAGGGATGTCTTCCTGCTGGTTTAGGTTTAATCTGCAGGGATCGGGCCTAAACTGGTAGGTGGACATCCTCCAAGGGGTCCTGGATTGTGAAAAAGAGTGCAGGTCAGGCTGAGGGACCCCACCCCCATACACAAATTTCATGCACCATGCCTCTAGTACTAGGATTAAAAAAATGTCTTTTGGTCAAAAACAAATACTCCTCTTTCTCATATAATTAAAATAATCCCTAGGCATAAAATATAAATTGTAATATATATTGTTAAAAAATTTCTCAAACTGCCCTGGCTGGGTGACTCAATTGATTGGAGTGTTGTTCTTTATACCAAAAGTTTTCAGGTTCAATTACAGGTCAGGGCACATACCTAGTTTTCCATTCACTCCCACATTGGTGCATGTGCGGGAGGGGAGGAGGCATCTGATCAATGTTCTCTCTCACATAGATTCTCTCTCTCTCTCTCTCTCTCTCTCTCTCTCTTTCTAAAGACAATAAACATATCATCCAGTGAGGATAAAAAAAAAAATGTTCTCAAACTAATTCTAAACAGGGACAGAAACTTGGAGTTTGCCATGGGCTTTACAACCTAAACTCTTCTTGTTCTTGCCAATATGGGGGGGGCGGGGCGGAGGGGGAGGAGTGACATTTCCAATTCAAATAAAACCAAAACATAAAATGAAAACTTGAAAATCTGAAAAATTGAAAGTCAATATAAATTTTTATAAATATTTCACTTCTTCAGGCCCTGGCAAGTGTGTCTAAGTGGTTAAAGAGATGGCTCTCATACTGAAGGGTGGAGGTTTTGATTCCTCATCTAGGGCACCTACCTGGATTTCAGGTTAGATCCCTGTCCCTGGTTGGGGGAGGCAACTAATTGATGCATCTCTTTCTCACAAGCCAGGCTGATGCCTACCAGTACAGCAGTGGTGGTAGGAGCCTCTCCCGCCTCCTCAGCAGCGCTAAGGATGTCTGACTGCAGCTTAGGCCTACTCCACGCTGGCAAGTGGACATACCCCGAGGGCTCCCGGGTTGCCAGAGGGATGTCTGACTGCCAGCTTAGGCCTGATCCCCCGGGGAGAGGGCCTAAGCCAGCAGGTGGTCATCCCCCGAGGGGTCCCAGACTGTGAGAGAGTGCAGGTCAGGCTGAGGGACCCCACCCCCATACACAAATTTCATGCACCATGCCTCTAGTACTAGGATTAAAAAAATGTCTTTTGGTCAAAAACAAATACTCCTCTTTCTCATATAATTAAAATAATCCCTAGGCATAAAATATAAATTGTAATATATATTGTTAAAAAATTTCTCAAACTGCCCTGGCTGGGTGACTCAATTGATTGGAGTGTTGTTCTAAAAAAAAAAATGTTCTCAAACTAATTCTAAACAGGGACAGAAACTTGGAGTTTGCCATGGGCTTTACAACCTAAACTCTTCTTGTTCTTGCCAATATGGGGGGGGCGGGGCGGAGGGGGAGGAGTGACATTTCCAATTCAAATAAAACCAAAACATAAAATGAAAACTTGAAAATCTGAAAAATTGAAAGTCAATATAAATTTTTATAAATATTTCACTTCTTCAGGCCCTGGCAAGTGTGTCTAAGTGGTTAAAGATATGGCTCTCATACTGAAGGGTGGAGGTTTTGATTCCTCATCTAGGGCACCTACCTGGATTTCAGGTTAGATCCCTGGCCCTGGTTGGGTGAGGCAACTAATTGATGCATCTCTTTCACATCAATGTCTCTCTCTTTCTCTCTCTATCCCCCTCCCTTCCTTCATTCAACTCTCTCTCTCTAAAAAAAAAAAAATCAATGGAAAAAATATCCTCAGGTGAAGATTAACAAATTTATTTAAAATAATTTCACTTCTTTGTTTCTTTAAATAGTGAGCCATTCAGTGCATTATATCCATAGTTTGATTTTTTATTTTGAACGTATTTCCATTAGAAATTTTAAAAACCATTTTATTAGGCTAAGTAAAATGTACCTGTTTCACCCTGGCCAGTTTGGCTCGGTGGATAGAGCGTTGGCCTGCGGACTGAAGGGTCCCAGGTTTGATTCTGATCAAGGGCATGTACCTTGGTTGTGGGCACATCCCCAGTAGAAGGTGTGCAGGAGGCAGCTGATCGATGTTTCTCTCTCATCGATGTTTCTAACTCTCTATCCTTCTCCCTTCCTCTCTGTAAAAAATCAATAAAATATATTTTAAAAAAATGTACCTGTTTCATGTTGAAATTTTATCTCTATTTTTATAATGAACAAATACAAAATTTTGTTGCGAGAGCTTCATTTGTTGACTATTTCAATCTTATATAATCTTTTTCTAGTCTACACCATATTGCTATTGATTAAAATTATATAGCACTTTAAACATTTCAAGGTATTTTCCAGTCTCTGTGCTTAGGAAATCTTGACTGAATATAAATACTCTCTGCCAAACTGGAATAATTAAAGCATATTTATTTAAACTCAATACTAATAATATAAATAGATAAAAGAATAGTATCACCTGGATAGAAATTTTGAGGTGAGAGAAAAGTTCATATTTTCAGTGGAGAATATCCTATATAATAAAAGCCCAGAAACCATAACAACCAGAAAGACTGCTCAACCAGTCACTATGAGGTGCATTGACCACCTCTTGGTCCATCCCCGACCCTGGCCCACAGGCTCCAATTGCAGCATGGTGAACAGGGATCCACAGGGAACCAGGTGAGTGGCGGTGGGGCAGTACTGGGGACTGGCAAGTGGGCGGAACAGCCAACCTCTTGGTCCCTCCCTGCAGCCCACAGGCTCTTATGGATCAGCGGATGATGAATGGGGGAACCAGGGTGAGTGGCACAGGGTGGTCAGGACTGGGGACTGGCAAGTGGGCAGAAGGCAGACCTCTTGGTCCCTCCCCCTAGCCCGCAGGCTCTGATCAATCAGTGGCAGCGGCGGGGCAGGACTGGGGACTGGCGAACGCGCAGAAGATGCCCCTGATCACAGGCTAGGCCTAGGAACATATATATATATAAAGACCAACTGTTCTTTGTATTCTTGTTCTTTAGATGATAGCTCTATTGTTGCTTTTTGTGTATCACGACATTTATCTCCTCTTTTCCTAACCTAACCTTTGCCTGATTATAGGCATCGTGCTAATTTACTCACTGTGATCCCAGAGTTTGACACAGCCAGCTTTGTTCCCACTTCTGCAGAGACACACAGCTGCATGAATATTCAGTAGGGAGTTCTTGAAAATAATCTAAGTGGCATTTGGGAACAGATCTTCTTCCAGTGGGTAAATATCTATTCAAATCAACAAAATATTCATTCAGTAAGCAGATTTTTGAAATGCTACACACTTTTCACATGTGTCTTTTTACAATGACAGATTTGCAATATGCTAATACAAGTGTAAATATGGTACCAGGCCACATCTAAGGATGGAAAAGTTTAGCAGGAAAAGTGCCTGTTTCCCTGGGGCTTTCAGATTTTCTGCTGGAGAGGATGCCCAGTAGTAGCATTTCTCACTGTAAAGAACCACAAGCTCTATTGCTGTTTTTGTTTTGTTTTGTTTTGTCTTGTTTTGTTTTGGGGTATGTATGTGTGAAGACACAAACCATAGAGTCCTGAGTGTGTTTTGCCTCACTCTTGAATTCTGATTCTCCTGTTAAAATTATTAAATACTTCTCATTTTTGAAAAATCAGAAAATATCACATCCGTGCTGGATGTCTGTCTTCTCTTGGAAACCACGCAGATTTGCCAGCACTGTGCCCGCTCCTCATGGCAGCAGGAGCTGCTGCTGGGTGGTGGCTGCACCGCAGAGGGCAGTGGGCTCTCCAGTCCAACACCTTTCCCGCTTGTCTTTACTCCCCACACACGGAGGCCTAAAGTCAGGTACCATTTGTCTATTATTTTCCTAATGTAAGAGCTGAAAAAAAAAACACCTATGCCTGAGTTTCCACCAAGTGTTGCAAAATTAAAAATGGACATAGATGGCTGTTTGTGTCCAATAAAAGGGATGCTGTGCTATGAGCTAGCATATTTCCTTGAGGAAGCCAAGAAAATTCCATGCATTTAATGTGTAATGGTGTTTGTGTGAAAGACTGCTTATTTAACACCTCGTCCCTCTGCCCTGCTACACACTCTTGACCCAGAGTCAAATCTCCTGTCACCTTATATTAGGACCCCCTTCTCCCTCCACCATTTCCCCCTGGCAACCACCACACTGCTGTTGGTGTTCATGAGTTTCAGTTTTATAACCCTCATGTGAGTGAAATCATGTGGTTTTTAGCCTTTTCTGACTGACTTATTTCACTTCACATAATGTCTTCAAGGTCCATCCATGTTGCAAATGGCACTGTTTCATCTTTCTTATGGCTGAGCAGTATTCCATTGTGTATATGGACCACTTCTTAATTCAGTCCTCTATCACAGGATACTTTGGTTGTTTCCATGCCTTGGCCACCGTGAATAATGCTGCAATGAACATAGGGGTGCATATATCATTGCAAATACCTGATGTCAAGGTTTTTGGAGGTATATACCTAGAGGATGGGTGGTTGGGTCTTACGATAGCTGTATTCTTAATTTTTTGAAGAATCGCCAGATTGCTTTCCATAGTGGTTGTACCGGTCTACATTCCCACCAGCAGTGAATGAGGGTTCCCTTTTTTCCCACAACCTCTCCAACGCTTGTAGTTGCTTGTCTTGTTGATAATGGCTATTCTAACTGGTGTAAGGTAGTATCTCTTTGTAGTTTTGATTTGCATTTCCCTAATTGCCAGTGATGTTGAACATCTTATCATATATCTATTGGCTGTCCATGTCTTCTTGGGAGAAGTTTATTTTCAGGTCCACTGCCCACTTTTTCATTGGGTTGTTTGTTTCTTTGGTGTTGAGTTTTATGAGCTCTTTATATATTTTGGAAATTAAACTTTTGTTGGAGCTACTGTTTGCAAATATCACCTCCCATCTGGTTGGCTGCCTCTTTGTTTTGTTGTCAGCTTCTTTTGCTGTGCAGAAACATTTTAGTTTGATATAGCCCCATTCTATTATTTTTGCATTTACTTCCCTTGCCTTTGGGGTCAAGTTAATAAAAAGTTCTCTACAGCACAGGCCATAAGTTTGGTACCTAATTTTTCTTCTACATAATTTACTGTTTGGGTCCTATTACATCTTTGATCCATTTTGAATTAATATTTGTACATACAGAAAAACTGTAAACCAGTTTCATTCCTTTGCATGTGGCTTTCCAATTTTCCCAGCACCATTTATTGAAGAGAGTACTTTACTCCATTGTGTGTTTGGCTCCTTTGTCTAAAGTTATCTGACCACATAGATGTGGTTTTATAGCTGGGCTCTCTACTCTGCTCCATTGATCTGTGTTTCTGTTTCTCTGTCAATACCATATTGTTTGGATTACCATACTTCTGCAGCATAATTTGAAGTCAGGCAGCGTGATACCTCCAGCTTTGTTCTTTTTTCTCAGGACAGCTTTGGCTATTTGGGGTCTTTTGTGGCTCCATATAAATCTCATGATTTCTTGTTCTATTTCTTTAAACAATGACATAGGGATTTTGATGGAGATTGCACTAAATCTGTATATTGTTTTGGGTAATATGTTCATTTTAACTATGTTGATTCTTCCAATCCATGAACAACAAGTATTTTTCCATTTTGTTGTGTCTTTTTCAATCTCTTTTAATAATATTTTGTCATTTTCAGTATATAGGTCTTTCTTGTTCTTTTTTCAGTTTATTCCTAGGTATCTTATTCTTTTGGCTGCAATTGCAAAAGGAGTAGTTTTCTCATTTCTTTTTCATAAGTTTTGTTGTTAGTATCAAGGAAGGCAGTGGATTTTGCACATCGATTTTCTACCCTGCAACTTGATTATATTCGTTTATTGTTTCTAGTAGATTTTTGGTGGAGTCTTTAGGATTTTATACAGAATCATGTCATCCTTAAAAAGTGACAGTTTGACTTCTTCCTTCCCAATGTGGAAGCCTTTTATTTCTTTCTCTTGCCTTATTGCTCTGGCCAGGATTCTCAGCAGTATGTTGAGTAAGAGTGGTGAGAGTAGACATCCTTGTCTTGTTCCCGATCTTAGAGGAATAGCTGTCAGTTTTTCACCATTGAATATGGTATTAGCTGAGCATTTATCATATATGGCCTTTATTATGTTGAGGTACTGTCCTCCTATTACTATTTATTGGGTGTGTTAATTATAAATGGACATTGTATCTTATCAAAAGCTTTTTCTGCATCTATTGATAAGATCATATTTTTATCCTTTCTTGTGTTAATGAGGTATATTACAGTTATTGATTTGCATATGTTGAATCAACTCTGTGCTCCTGGAATGAACCCCACTTGATTGTGATGTATTATTTTTGGATGTACTGTTGTATTTGACTTGCTAGGATTTTGTTTAAGATTTTTGCATCTGTATTCATCAGATATATTGGTCTGCAGTTTTCTTTTTTTATGTCCTACCTTTGCCAGTTTTTGGTATCAGGGTATATTGGCTTCATAGAATGTGTTAGGCATTATTGCCTCTTTTTCAATTTTTTTGGAAGAGTTTGAGAAGGATAGGTTTTAAATTTTCTTTGAACTTTTGATAGAATTCACTGGTAAAGCCATCTGGTCCTGAACTTTTGTTTTTGGTAGGTTTTTGATGGTTGTTTCAATTTCCTCACTGCTGATCAGTCTATTTAGGTTTTTCAGTTCTTCATGATTTAGTCTAGGAAGGTTATACAGTTCTAGGAATTTATCCATTTCTTTTAGGTTATTGAATTTGGTGGCTAATATTCTAGTAAGATCCCTTCTATATCTGTGATGTCTGTGGTGACTTCTCTCTTATTTCTGATTTTGTTTATATGGGTCTTTTCCCTTAGTGAGTTGAGCCAGGGGTTTGTCAATTTTATTCATCTTTTCAAAGAACCAGCTCTTTGTTTTATTGATATTTTTGTATATGCTTTTTGTTCTCTATTTCATTTAATTTTGCCTTAATTTTTTATTATTTCCTTTCTTCTTCTGACTTTTGTTGTTGTTGTTGTTGTTTTGTTTTGTTTTTGTGGTTGTTGTTATTTTTCTAGTACTTTAAGATGTGATATTAGGTTGTTTACTTGGTATTGCTCCTGTTTCTTGAGATAGGCCTGTAATGACCTCATCATTTATTTATTCTTTTACCCAGTCATTTTTACTAGTATGTTGTTTAATCTCCACATATTTGTGGGTTTTTTTACTTCCCATTTGCAGTTGATTTCTAATTTCAAGTTATTGTGGTCAAGATATATGCTTGCTATTATTTTAATTTCTTCTTGCATTTTTTGATGCTAGTTTTGTGTCCCAACATATGGTCTATCCTTGAAAATGTTTCATTTGCCCTGGAGAAGAATGTATAATCTGTTGCTCTGGGATGAAAGTTTCTGTAAATGTCAGTGATGTCCATTCAGTTTAGTGTTTCATTTAAGGACAATATTTCTTTATTGATTTTCTGTTGGGTTGTTCTGACTAGAGCTGTCAATGGAGTATTAAGGTCTCCAACTATGATTGTGTTTTGATCTATTTCTCTCTTTAGTTCTGTGACTAGTTGTTTTATATATTTCGGTGCTCCCTGGTTGGGTGCATATATATTGAGAAGTGTTATGTTTTCTTGATGTAGTGTTCCCTCTATCAATATAAAGTGTTCATCTTTACCTCTTGTTATCTTTGTTTTCAAATATAAGTATGTTCTACACCGCTTTTTTTGTGGATGTTATTTGCTTGGAGAATAATTTTTCATCCTTTTACTTTGAATCTACCTTTGTATTTGCAGCTTAAATGTGCCTCTTTTAGGCAGCATACAGTTGGGTCTTGTTTTTTGATCTACTCTGCTGATCTGTGCCTCTTTACTGGTGAATTCAGACCATTTACATTTAGAGTAATTATTGATGTATGAAGATTTCCTGTAGCTATTTTGTCTTTTGTTTTCTGGTAGCTCTGCACCTCCATTGATTCTTTTCCTTTATGCTTGTGTCTGTTCTTTTGTTTAATGGTATTCCTACATCTTTCCTCTTTTTTTTAAGTTATATGTCCAGGTTTGGGGATTTTTGTGTGTGGTTACTTCATTTATTAAAAAATGAATTTGCATATAGACTGTAGTTTTTTTTTTCCCCTTTTGAGTGAATCTGATCTTCACCTTCCTTTTCCAGTCCAGACCTTTTCCCCCTCCCTCATTTTAGTTTTTTGTTGCCACAAATTATCCCTATTTGTGCTGTAAGTTTTTTTTTTCTGATCTTACTCATATTGTTGTGACATTATGTTCTTTGCTTCAGATACAATAACTCTCCTGAATATTTCCTGCAATAGAGGTTTTCTGGTGATAAAATTCCTCAGCTTCTGTATGACTGGAAATGTATTTATCTCTCCTTTATATTTAAAGGATAATTTTGCTGGATATATTATTTGTGGCTGGTAATGTCTCTCTTTCAGATATTTAAATATTTAGTTCCACTCTCTTCTGGTTTGTAGCATTTGTATTGAGAAGTTGGATGAAATTCTGATGGGTTTTCCTTTGTAGCTCACTTCTTTCTTTTCCCTGCCTGATTTGAGATATTTTTCTTTTTCATTAATTTTTGATAGCCTCAATACCAAGTGCCTTGGACTAGGTCTCTTTGGATTGAGGTAATTAGGTGTTCTGTTTGCTTCTTAGATTTGAGGATATAGTTCGTTCCATAGATTTGGGATGTTCTCATCTACTATTTGTTTTAATAGACTCTCCATTCCATGCTCCCTCTCTTCCTCCTTTGCAATGCCTATAATTCTAATATTGCTTTTTTCTGATGGAGTCAGATAGGTCTCTTAGAGCTCTTTCATTTTTCTTAATTCTCCAGTATCTCTCTTCTCTCTGCATTATTTCTTGATTTCTATCTTTGATATCACTAGTTCTTTCCTCTATCTCATTGGTTCTATTTTCTATGCACAGTAGTTCATTCTTAATCTCCTTAATTGCATACTTCATTTCCAGGATTTCTGACTGGTTCTTTTTTTTTAAATATATTTTATTGATTTCTTACAGAGAGAAAGGGAGAGAGAGAGAGTTAGAAACATCGATGAGAGAGAAACATCAATCAGTTGCCTCCTGCACATCTCCTACTGGGGATGTGCCCGCAACCCAGGTACATGCCCTTGACCGGAATCGAACCTGGGACCTTTCAGTCCGCAGGCCAACGCTCTATCCACTGAGCCAAACCGGTTTCGGCTGACTGGTTCTTTTTTAAAGTTTCAGTTTTCTGGTAGAGTATTCATTTTGTCCATTGATTTGTTCTCTGAGTGCACTGAATTGCCTATCAGTATTTTCTTGCATCTTGTTGAGTATTTTCACAACTGCAGTCTTGAAATCTCTGTCATTTGTATCCCATATTTCCATGTGTTCCAGCTTGCTTTCTGGGGATTTTTCATTTTATTTTCTGGTTATTGTCATTACTGTGGTTCTTTATTGTATTCGCTGTCCTCCTTTGCTTTTGCATTTATCTCTGAAGAGGTCTTTCTACTATTTTCCAGTAGATGGCACTGAATCACAATATCTTTACCTGTGGTCCTCCAGTCTTGAACCTCTGAGGCTTCTGTAAGAAAGTATGGCCAAGCTGCTTAAGGGTGGGTTTTGTTTTGGTCTCATCACAATGGTTTTCCCTGATCTCCATGTGGTCCCACCCTAAGTACCCCTCCTGTGGATCAGTCACAGAGGGAAACAGATTTTACTTCAGCAGCTCTTGGTATATAGATAATATGCTCCTGGACTCAACTCCAAGGGCAACGGGAGGCGAGTTTTGGGAGCCCAAGCAGCAGCAGGGCTCTGTGGTTCCCTTTCTTTGTCTGAAACACCACCACCCAGCTAAGTGGGGAGCCGCACAGCAGAACACTGCTCTGTCAGGTGTCTAACGTCTCAGATAATGTTCAGTCTTCCTGACACTTGCTGCTTGCTCTTGGTTCCTCCCCGCTGAAGGAGGTGCCTGATACTGCTGGCTTTCTCCCCTCTTCTGGCCAAGCAGCAAGCTCCCGGATGCAGGACTGCATCTGGTGGCTGTCTGTGCTCTCTTCCCTTCTTTTCTCCCCATTGATTCCCTGATACCCACCTTTAGATGTGGCCCTTTGTGGGTCTCTTAGGCATGAGCAGGGATTTCTTTGTTGAATTATAGATGGTTAGCTTGTTGAAACATCATGGGGAGAGGGAAAGATGTGCCCTTGCACCACCATTCCTCTGACTTCCTGGTCCATTTACTTTTTTATGTTATTTTTTTTGCACCATGTTGCCTGTGTTATTTTTAGAAACAGAGACAACAATGAAATCTTTTCAAAAATTAAATACATTGACATATTTTCCATTTGTTCCTCTGCGGATGCAATTAATGCATACTTCAGCCTTCATAGAACTTAACCCAAAATTGCAAGGGTCTTTATAATCTGCCTCTCCAAATTGATTTTCACTCAATCAAAACCCTCCTCTCCAGGCATATTGATTTTCCCATTGCCGTTTAAGCACACCTGAACCCTGGACTGTTTCCTCCTTTACATTTTTATTTATTCTGTTAACCCTCTCGACTTCCATCCCAAGTTAGAGTATCTTACTTTGTCAGTGCTCAAAACACACGATTCAATGCCAGCTAAACTCTTCATTGATGCCTTTCTTAAATTTCTGAAATGATCATAACCCTCCCTAATTACAACTTCACTAAACTAACTATAGCAGTTTAATCTTTATATCAATATTCCCTTATTTGTCCTCTGAGAAATACTAAGCCTTTTATATATTAAAGTTATTATTACAGAAAAGCTCAATAGTTTAAAAACAAAACAAAAATCTCCAGAAAAATTTAGTGTAAACAAAGTTATCTAGATTTATTTACTGCAGCCATTCTCAGAGCCAAGAAAATGTATGTGCTCTCTTACTCATATTGAAGAGAAGCTTTAATATACAGGATTTTACCAATGTTTATCAGTCTCAAACTCGTTTTTTATCAGTCCATATTTTCTGGTAGAATTTTATGGAATCTCATTCTGCAGAGGACTGTTTGGGTGATGCCAGTTCATTATGTAGTTATATGTTTATTACATTCTTTCAAGCCATTGAGCAAATTTCTAAAGACATTGACCTTTCTTCTCACTCATCTTTGTGTGCTCTTAACTCCCTAAGCAACTATGAGTACATGGTACCTGTACACCAACAGGGAGGAGGTAAAAATGGCAATAACAATGCAATATCCATTGGCTAAGATAGTGGAATAGTAGCAGAAAAGAGTGGAGGAGGATGTTCCAGATTCTACAAACAGGAGGAAGTGCCTAAAAGAGCAGTAGGTAATCTGTGAATGTCTAATATTGTTTCTCTTTCCATGATACTTGCTCCTTGTGTCTTTTCCATCTGAACCAAATGATTTCAAACACATGCTTCCTGTAGCTCTCCACTGTGAAAGATACTTAAAGAGATAGGATCACTTCATGTCAAGGTACAGTCTCATTTCCCCTCTACTATTCTCAAATCAATAGGAACTTTACATCTATCATATCTTCTTTAACAGATGAAGGTATGGAAGGTGGATGATAATGCACTGAATATTAATTCAATTTCAAAATTTATAGCAAGACGGATATCTTTCAAAGTCTTGATCCTAGTAAGTTAAGCCAAAGTAATATTTGAACTATCTACCATCTATAACAGGGTTTGACCATTATTTATTTCTGAAGTTCTTATGTATTATATGTATTAATTAATACCACTTTTGTTTATGTTTCTTATACATTTGTGAAATCCTTAAACACTGAGATTGAAATTAATGTGCCTTGTTTTATGCTCTGCAAAGAAAAGCATATGCAAATCAAATAAAATTTTAATACATTTCTAATTAATATATGATCCATGTATTTGTAGAATGTAATCTTATTCTTCTTTGCCTAGGTTAACCATCACTTGTGTGTGTTTTTGTCTTTTGTCAATCCAAGTCCTTATTTTGTACTTAAGTTTATTACATCCAAAAACCTATTTGCCTTTGTCATCTACTTTCCTCTATGGCCTTGTTTCTCAAAGGGGGATGGGTCAGAGAACCAGTAGCATGGGCATAACCCAAGAGTTTGTCCAAAATGCAGAATTTTAGGCTCAAACCTAGACAGACTGAATTAGAATACATATTTTAACACAATCCCTTGGTAATTTTATGCTTATTCAAGTTTGAGAAGCTTTGTTCTAAGTCTCTTCTGGATTTTCACTATGGTCTCATGACTTAAAAACTTTCCTTTCACAACTTTTCCTATTATCATGAGACATTTCTGCAACTCTTCCCTCTCCCATTTTAGCAAGTCAACTTGCTTGAAAATCTCTAAACCACCCTTACAATTAATCTTTCTCCCAATTAAAACCCTCCTATACACATCCTCCACTAGCACCCCAACATTAAAAATGTCTCTGAATATGCCTTCAGTGTGGCTAGCTAGTTCAGATAGAATTTCCTTGCCCTTCAAGATTCTCTAAAGTGTAGCCTATTCTACTTTCTAGGCATTTTTTAGCTTATTGTCTGACTTTCTGCTCCATCATTCTCCTGAAACTTCTTAAAGTCACAGTTGCTTAAAATTGCTGAACATATTGAGTGTTTTCCAAGTTTGGGATTTCGTCTTTCTTCTTAAAATTCCTTTTTTCTCAGCTTCTGTGGCATAATCCTCTTCTGATTCTACAAAGATTCATATTTTTTATTCTCACTTCCCTACCTCTGCTTTCTTATTAATATGTCATCTTTAAGCCATCCATCCTCAGCTTTCTTCTTTCTTCCATGCCTTTTCTCCTGAGCTCTGAACTTCTCTCTCTATATATGTTGGATATCTCTCTTTGTCAGTGTGCCCCAAACTAAACTTCTTTTCTCCTCCCTTATTCCATTTCATGTTCTTAACTAGGCCAGTAGAACTAAAACATATTTCTCATCTCCTCCTTCTCATTATGCTCCATATCCAGTTATCTCTGAGTTCTGCCAATTCCACTGTCTTAACAACTCTCTAATTTATCTTACCTTTCTTATCACATTGTTACTTAGTTCAGTAGTTTTTCATTATCTCAAATTGTCCCCTACCCTATTTTTCTGCTCTTCACCTGCAGTGTTCTTTCTAATCAAGCTTCTCACTTCCAGAATAAAAAAAGCTTTCTCCTTCAAACTGTAGTCACCTCAATGGGTTTCTCTGTGCAGATCCACAAAAGTAAAGGAAGGTCTCCTAATGTTACACCAATGTGAAAGGAACAGGAAGGTTAATCACTCAAATGAGATGTGGTTTCTCAGGCACACTCCCTCTTATCAACTATGTATAAGTTAAAATAAAGCAAAACTTTAAATTGATTCTGGGTCACATATATGTTTGCAAATTGTTCTTAATATTTCCTATATTAGCCTTTAGCTAGTGATTTTTAAAATAAACTTCACTAATTGCCCATCTAATGTAAGTATTCAATTTCCCTATTTTCATCTTTGATTTATACCTAAAAACCCTGCTCAGTGATAACCTTCTCCCATTCCTGAATTCGCCATTCCCAGTCTCTGTGTTCTTATCCCAAACCTTTCTCATCTGAAAGGAAGTCTGTGAAACTTATTATAGTTCAAATCCATGGCCTAGATTGAGGAAAATTGAATTATTTAAGAATTTGTGAGGGATTGCAAAATCTGAACAGAAAGAAAAGTAAAAACAAAACAAAAAACCCCCACTATTTTAGGATCATGAAAAAGGCCCTTTATAATGTCAGTACCAAGTTAAGGTACTGCAAGACAAGACCATGCATAGGGAGAAAAATCTGTGGCAATCTCTTAATTACTATGGGATATTGCCCAGAATAGGGGTGGCTACCTGAGGTTGGCATTCATGTGCAACCACTAGATGGCTGCAGGGTCACCTTACCATGTTTGCAGAATCTGGATTGGTCAGGTCCTATCCCCTATGACCTTGCCATGTGAAGCACATGTTTTCTATTACCCTGTATGCCATATTCTACATTACAAATGTGACTGTGTGAGAAAGATCACATAAATGAGGATGCAGAGGGATTCTCTAAGCTAATAACAAGGGTAACAGCAATTCCACGAGGTGAGGAACTGTCATATTTAATTCTGTGTTTCCAGGGCCTGTCATTCAGTAGGCCTTCTCAGTGCATTAATGTGTGAGACTACCATTTGCAATGACCAAATATATGTTTCCATAAGTAGCAAGTAACAAACATAAGTACTAAAACAAACATGAATGACCATATAGTTGAAACAAATAGAACGAATACGCAAGTCGTATAGATTTATCTATAGTTAATTGTTCTCGTGTTCATCTGGCTAGCAGGACTTGCATGAATCACAAATATCACTTCACTGGATAATATTAAGTAAATAAAATACATTTTAAATGTAACAGCTGCATGATCAATAGAAGAATTAGTAGGCAAACTTGACATTTCATTACCTGACTACTTGAACTGCTAAAAACAGCCATCTAATCAAGCCAGAGGTAAATACAAAAACTTATACAATCCATTAATACTTTGCTTTCTTCAATGCCAACAGGTAAATATAAGTTCATACATGAAAACTGATATTGTCAAGCCAGCATTTCTCAGTGGTTGAGCATCGACTTATGAACCAAGATGTCACAGATCGATTCCTCATCAGGAGGGCACATGACTGGGTTGCAGGCTAGATCCTCAGTGTGGGGCATGCAGGAGGCAGCCCATCAATGACCCTCTATCATCATTGATATTTCTATCTCTCTCTCCTTCTCCCTTCCCCTCTAAATAAAAACATATTTAAAACAAACAAAAAACCCCTGATATTAATGGATAACCCTTAAAAACACAGATAGGCCAGGGATATTTCTTTTTAGGAACGTAAAGATCAAGGAACTGAGCTAGCAATGAGTACATTAGATTCCAAGACCTGTTATTCATGGCCACTTGATAGGTTTTCTCATTTGATGTTCATAAAAATTCTATAAGTAGGTGATATCAACAAAAAAAAATAAGAAAAAAATAAGTGAAAATAACTGCAACTGAGTACTTAATGCCAAGAAGTTTATTAGGCATGTGGGGTATGTATTATCTAAGGCCCACTTTGCAGAGATGAGGGATGCTGTTCAGAGATGCAGACGACTTGCTTATAGAAACGCTGCTCTGAAGTGGTAATGGGGAATCTGAAGCTTTGCCTGCTCGACTTCAAGGCCTGAGCTGCTTTCATTGGAAGCACCTACAATATTATGATAGATGAAGACCATTTAGGAGGCTAGGGAAGTGCTTATCAATTTGTTTTTTAATCAGGTCTGTCTGGGAAGATGTTTTCCAGCCACTTTGTATTTGCCCCACAATACCTAGGACAGTGTTCTATCATACTCAACAACTGATAAATACTTGCCAAATTGATGGAAGATTTTAGTGTGTTACTAAGGAGCACTCATCAAATTCCAGGGACCACTTTTCCCCCACGTTAATAAACAACTGGTTATGATGAATCATTTAAGTAAAATTAAATTATTATCCTGTGAAAACATATTTAGTAAATATGAGAATTTTATTATTATTCTGTTTGTTTGTTTTTAGGGTATTTGAATCTAGTTAAGTAATTAGAATAATGTGTATAGAATTAGAAAAATCTTCCTTAAAAGATCTGATAAAGAATAATAAGTATTTAATATATAAATTTAAGTACAAAACCAGAGAAATTATTTTAAAGGAGTAACTGATATACTGTCCTATGCTTGGATTTCCAATAAAACATCTCTTAATAGATAATTTAATATATATCTGCTACTCATCAGTGAATGCTAAATTAGTATAATGATTTGTACCTGTCCTCTAGACACGCGGAAAGGAGATGATATTTATTATATCTACTCTGCATTAGGCAGCTGAGGTGGTACACATACACTGTTGATATTCAAAACCATGTTTGAGTATATTGCATTTATATGGGGAAACTGAGTCAAGGAGAGGTTTTAGTTGCCCAACCCACACACTTTACTTGTTAAGGCCAGAGTTTAAACCTGTCTGTGTGATTTCTAAGTCTTTGTCTACCCTACTTATAATGTGCTACCTCCAGTAACTCCAAACACAAGGAAGACACAGTGATGCAACTAGGGCCTCCATCCAAAAGGATCAGAGTAAAAGCATAATGGATAATAAAATATTTACAATAACTATAGGGTCAAGGATAAGTGCATTTTTGGAGAAAAAAAAATGACTGGAAGGAAACACACCACAGTGAGAACAGTGGTTTCATTACATTAAGTTACATTTTGTTATTTTAGTAATGGAAAAATTTTAACTCATCAAAAAGCAGGATAAGTGTATTTTAGGACAAGGCCTTAAGTCAAATTGAAGAGGAATTCTGGGAGAGGAGCCTCGTAGGACCATGTCTCCCCAACCCTCTATACTGATGCTCTGACCAAACACAAACCAGGGCAGCTGGCACTGATCTGTGAACCCACACTTGCATTTCACACCTGGGGTAGGTGCCGTAGCCTGGCTGGGTGTGAAGCGGAAGAGAACAGTGGTGAAGACTTGTACTATTACCTCAAGTAGGCAGACACTCATCACGCAGGCAGTACGTTAGATGTTGGGTATAAAACAGTGGGCAGCGATGGACGCTCAGCATGCTGGGGGGCAGAGGGTTCTGCTCCTATGACTAGGGTCCTACTTCCTCACAGCTTCCTGAGAAAGGCACCTTCCCCTAAAATTTCACGATGAAGGCACTCCAGAGGCTGTGAAAAGGAGAGTACAATGGCAATGACAGCAAGTAGAATTTAGTAGTTTTCATTTTTCCTTTTGCATAGCTTTTAATCATTTTCTCCTTCCTTCCTGCAAATACGTGATCTTGCATGGATTTCCCCCTACCTTCTTATATATTGTCCAGATTTGGAGATTGATTATGTTTTTCTTTATCAATAACCAGACTCATCTGTTTTATTAAAAACAACTCAGGCTTTTATATATATATATTTTATTGATTTTTTTACAGAGAGGAAGGGAGAGGGACAGAGAGTCAGAAACATCGATTAGACAGAAACATTGATCAGCTTCATCCTTCACACCCCCTACTGGGGATGTGCCCACAACCAAGGTACATGCCCTTGACCGGAATCGAACCCGGGACCCCTCAGTCCGCACGCCGACGCTCCATCCACCAAGCCAAACCAGTCAGGGCCAACTCAGACTTTTATATTCAAATTTTAGTGCCCCCAAAAGAAAAGAAGTCGCCAGCATTGTGAGTGCAGCTGGACCCCAAGGCCTATCTGCTAAAACACAGCTCCTGACTCAAAAAAGCAACGTTGTAAAGCTGCGTGAAATCATCTGTGGCCCCCAGGACAATGAGCTTTGTTCTCTCAGCTCCTGAGGAGGTTGACTTAAATCGGGATCTCTGTAGTTCCCCTAGGGCCATGGTCGGCAAACCGCGGCTCGCGAGCCACATGCGGTTCTTTGGCCCTTTGAGTGTGGCCACGAAGTTTCAATCACACTGTACGTGCATGACTGCACGTGGTATTTTGTGGAAGAGCCACACTTAAGGGGCCACAGTTTGTCGACCACTGCCCTAGGCAGGGATCCTCAAACTATGGCCCACGGGCCACATGCAAATACAAATATTGTTTTTTTACTTCAAAATAAGATATGTGCAGTGTGCATAGGAATTTCTTCATAGTTTTTTTTTAAACTATAGTTCGGCCCTCCAACGGTCTGAGGGACAGTGAACTGGCCCCCTGTTTAAAAAGTATGAGGAGCCCTGGCCCTAGGGAATGTGCGTGGTGATATCAAAACACCAGCCTTGAACAGGAGGTCATTTCCTGTGAGTTTTGGAGGATGGGTGGTCAATATTTAATGTTTTACGCTGAATCCCAAGCCATTCTGTAGAGTCTTCCTGACTTCCATCTCAAGGATTGAAGGAAAGTTTTCTTGTAGTTTCTGATTCCTATGTGGTAAATATGTGTGTGTGTGTGTGTGTGTGTGTGTGTGTGAGAGAGAGAGAGAGAGAGAGAGAGACCTCAAAGCTGTTCTCCCTTCCCTCTTTAACTTGGGCAGCCGGCCTGCTAATTTGGCCTCCTCCTGTCCTTCAGAATTTTCCAGGCAGTGAGTGTTGTAAGAAGCAAGAGGCAGCACACTTAGGTAAGGAGGGCGTTTTAATTATTTATTTTTTAGGAGTAGAAAGAACTGGGGAGAAAAAAGAAATGTCTTATGTCTTTGAGGAGTCCTTCATGGATGAAACTTAAAAAACAAAACAGCAGCTGCTTGGTGTAGCCTGCAAAGAAAAAAACTATAAATGCAAATCATGCTCCAGGAAAAACTCTGAGGAGGATTCTGTATACATCCAGAGCCCTGTAAGCATACCTGTGTGTGTTCAATTACCTCTTAGAGAGAATGTGTGGGAGCTGGTGACTGGAAGAGTGCACCTGTGTGAGTCCTGGCGTGGTATTTCTGTGACAGCAGGATGTGCTATAAAGATATTTGGAACAAATGGCAATGTTTTTCTAGCTTTTATGTATTCTCATAGTATTTGCAGGGACATAGCAACTGGGCAGAGTTGCAGCTATGAGCAAGAGTAGGGCTGTAATATTTCAAAAATTGTTCTCCCTAAAAGCTCATGTATTTATTCTCAAGAGATACCCTGAGGCACCCAGTCGGAACCAATGTATTATTATGTTATGAGCTATTCAACCAAACATGGCTCTCTCATCGCCCAGGTCAAAACAGATGAAAAGGGGAAATGCTGCTAGCAATCAGCAAAGGCCAAACCTGCAGAGGGATAGAAGGAAAAGCCGGAGAGCAGACATAGAGACTTCGGCAGCTGAGCTGTGCTAGGATGCCTATTTTAGGAGCCAACACTTACACCCTGCTAATAATCTTCGGGCGCATAGCACAGACATTGATGTTCCAAATGCTGACCAAAGTTATCCTGTTTAAAATCCCCAGTGTAAGAAAGCAAAGAAAAATGTAATAATTTTAGAAAACTGTGTATCCGAAATAGATTTAAACGTAATTTCACTTAAAGAGAACATTTTCCCTATCAACCGTCGTGGAATAAATTAGGTGCTACTCCATTTTGGGCCGAGGCTCAGTTAGCTCTGTGAGTTTAGCATTGGGTGCAGGCAGTGGCTACTCCTTTACATAGTCTAAGTGGCTTCTCTCTGTCAACAAGGACAGAGCAGTGAGCTTGCAAACCATGTGCAGGTGTGTTGGGGGAGGGAGGTGCGGGTGGGAAGGGGAGGTCACTTGCACTAATGGAAAATCAACTCAAAGTGCATATCTGGCATCACCTTTGTATGTGAAGGGCATCTATTTGGGTTTTCATTTTCTGATAGAGAGTGATAGAATTACAACGAATACAATGAATAAACAGAGCTTTAGGGAGTGCCGCAAAAGAATCCCAGCCCTGGCCAGTGATTCGATTTCTCTAGCACATCTATCGGCCTGAGCCATCTGGCCTGGAACCAGTGTTCCAGCACAGCAACGGGCATAGCCGAGGCAGGCCAGTTCCTTAGCAAACAGGCTGGTGAGAAAGCGCAAGGTGTGGCAGGTGAGACTGGCCAGCTACCCAGACCTACCAACCCAGGAAAGGAAACAAGGATCGCAGAACCTTGTGCTGAGTGTCTGCCCAGGCCAGGTGGGGAAGGGGCCCAGGCTCAATACCAAGGGATGTCTAACGGCAGGCAGGCCAGGTGATGAGGGAAGTCAGGCTCCAGTGTGTGGGGGGGACAGACTGGCACTGTGGTTTGAAAAAATCCCCATTCCCAATGGGCATTTCTTGCAAGTTTAACTTGCTTTTTAGTATGTTCATGGATATAAAATTAGGCCTCTGGAGCAATAGGAACAGGAAAGTTGCTGCCACCAAAAACTTTTTCTTTTAAAATAACAGAAGAAGTAACATCCTTCCTGTTCTCCCTCTACTCCAGTGGTTCTCAACCTTCCTAATGCCGCGGCCCTTTAATACAGTTCCTCATGTTGTGGTGACACCTAACCATAAAATTATTTTCGTTGCTACTTCATAACTGTAATTTTGCTACTGTTATGAATCATAATGTTAATATCTGATACGCAGGATGTATTTTCAGGGGTCGCGACCCACCGGTTGAGAACCGCTGTTCTACTCTGTACTCCTCCCTCCTTCCCTCACCTTCCCTCCACAGACCCATCTTGGGGGTGAGCAGACACTTTCCCCCAGTCAGACAAATGGTTAAAAGGTGGCAGGGCTCCTTAAGAAAGCCTACTAAGGGACAGGCTAGCTAAGTAGGTAAATAAGGCAGGGGATAGAGAATTGTGTGAGTTAGAGATCATACACCAACTACATTCCAGTCACAGTGTTATTAGACCATTAGAATGAGTTCAAAGTCCCATTCAACTGTGAGACCTGAGCTGCCATTACTCCCACAGCGTCTCATGGAGCTGGGCCCGACTTACACTGAGTGGGGGTCGCCACTTCATCGCCATGTGGAGATACAGATATTTAGGGTTTAAGAAGAAAGCAGTAGAGGGTGGGATGTGGGACTGGCAGGGGCCCCGCTCTGCATCACACTGCATTTAAGACGAACCTTATAAAACTGGAACAAATACGTTTTTTATTCTAATGTGTTTTCCTAAAAGTTATGTACATAAATATTCACCATGCCTCATTTCCACTCTACAAGGGGGTGGGGGCGCTAGGGTGGATATGTGGAAGAAAAAATAAAAGCGTATCAATTACTTTTTCTTAGTGCCCCATTGAACACATGACTGCATTTGAATATGGGACAGAGGGTGGAGAATGGCATCTGGCTGATCAGAGGTCCATAGATTATTTGGGGATACAGCTTAATGGAGTTGAGGATGAAATGAAAAATTGTGTGTCTTCCCTAGCGCAGCATTATAAAGCATCCAGCCCGGTACTTAAAGTTGATTGTGCATTATATAGGTTAAAGAATGAATTTGGAAAATGAACTTAGGTCTGATTTGCATTTGTGTTGAAATAGTTGCATATACCTTTAACAGAATAATATTTTTCTTCCAGAACACATTTACAGTTTGCATTAATTCATATTAACTTGATGATTTTCCTCAACATTACTTTAAAAGATAAGATGAACACGGATATGATTACTCACAAGGAAAATAGTTCTTTTGAGTGAGAATGATTACTATATGTTTCATTTGGGAAAATAAAGCACAAACATATTTTTATTAATTGGAACACAAACAACACTACCAAAGCAATTTAATATTTTTAATTGACAGTTCTTTAAATAGTGGGAAGCATTATATATTAATAACTTTCACATATAGGGTTGCACTTGAAGATGTTATCAGAATCCTTGGTCAATATCTGTTTAGTAAGATTTAAACTCTATGACTTCGTTGCACTATGTTTAATTTATGTGCATTTCTTTGATTCACAATCTACGGTAAATTCTTATTGCTTAGATCTGCCCAAAATGTCTTTAAGATTACCAATATCTTCCAAGTAGTAGAAAAAATAAATTTCAAATTGATAGTAAAGGAAAATGAATGGCTATGGCAATGAACACAGATTTATTATCTAAATGTCTTTATTCCTCCTTCAAATATGATTGGGAGCTATATCCTTGTTAGGAAATTCTAGATTCCAAAAGGATGTTTGCAAAGACTTTATGGTATATTAAAATATCAACTATCCCAATGATTATAACAAAGAACTTGAAAATATATGCAAAAAATGACAACTATTTAATTTCTTTTATAGTATAGTATATTGGAAAAGAGGCTCAGGAGATGTGGGGATCAAAAACTGTAATCACATAAGTGAAAAATATATTGCTGCTGTAGAACTTGTGTTATAAGATAGTGTCAGAGATAAAATATTAGAGAAGTATATAGATTTGTTTTTCAATTTAACTTTAGTGTTAATCAGCAAAGGACTATGGGAAGCCATTCTTAATTTCTCCTTCTACACACACACACACACACACACACACACACACACACACACCTTAAAAGCTTCACATTTTAAAAGTCCAGGCAAATACTTCTAAGACGGTGAAATATATAGTAAGCATCTGGTTGTAAATCTAACAATAATGGTCTAGAAAGATTGGTTATAAAATGGACATTTTGGGCCAAGTATCAAAGGTTTAATAAATTAAGCTCTGTCAGGCAGGAGAGGAAATTGAGTTTCAATGTGGCCCAGAGGTGAACAGCAAGTGTTAGAAGGAGCTTCTGGGAGACATCGAGAGATCTAACAGAATAGCCTATCATTGGGAGATAACTCTGAGAATGAAAATAATAAAGTTTTCAGTCTATTTTGTCATAATTCAATGATTCTGTTAATTATACATGACTCAATCTCCTGCCATTACAACAGTGAACTTGGTCAGTGAACTGGCCCTAATATGAACTGCTTTGCCCCAGACAAATGGTGCCAGGCCTGAACATCTAAGCTGTAGGACACTGGCTTCCAGTAGGGAGGGCCTGTCCTCCAAGCATCAGGACACACCCTGATCTATTAAATGCCTCCCAGGGCAGACCCCATGCTGGGTACTTTGGATAGACAAAGACCTCCAGTGTGGAGTTTATGTTAAACCAAGAAAAGAGAGATAATAAACAAAGAAGTGGACACGCCCAGGTGGTGATGGGTTTTAGCGAAGTTATGAATCAGAGTAAGGAATATGGAGAGTAATAGCGACACTATTTTAGAGAAGATAGTCAGGAAAGAGCTTTCTGGCACAGTGGCATTTGACAGAGACTCAGAGGAAGTGAAAAATGGGCTATTTGGATTCTAGGAACAAGTGTGCTCCTGGCAAAGGAAACAGCAGGAAATCCTGGAGAGTTTCTGTGTAAAGATCAGCAAGATGGCCCTCGAGGCTTCGGGGGTGAGAGCAAGAGAGTGATATGAGATGATGGGTCAGGGCAGTGACAGCAAAGGGACCGAAGCTGTGAGAGCCTTTGGGGCAAGTGTAAGAAATTTGGCTTTTGCTTTCACTGTCACAAGAGGCCATTGCACACTTTTGAGTAGAAGAATGATATCATCTGGCTTCTGTCTTGAACAGTTCATCCAGGCTCTTCTGAGGAAATGGGAGGGAAGCAAGAGCATAGAAAGGGATAACCATCCAGATAAAAAATGCTGATAGCTTGGACTAAGTGGAAATAGTGAGAAGTCGCTGAATCTAGTAGCTATTTTGAAGTGTGGGTCAACGGGATTTGCTGATGGATTGGATATGGTGTGCGAGAGGAGAGATTAAAGAGAGAAGTTAATGATGACTCCAATGTTTCTAATCCAAGTAATTAGAAGGATGGAGCTTTCATTTTCTGCAATGGGTAAGTTAAGGGAGGAAGATAAATCAGGAGTCCATATTTAGGCATAAGAATGTGGAGGCACCTATTGGATATTCAAGGACAGAGAAATGAAGTACTTATTTTAGAATGTAGAAAAATGAATGGAATAGAGAAATACTGAATGATTACCAGAGAGCCCTAAAAAATCTACCAAAAATTGCCTATTTCCCCAAAGAATTCTAATATTCAGCCACAAAATAAAAAACTGTTGAGCAGGGCAAGAAGGAATGGATGTTTGATGACGTGGTTAAAGCTATCAAAATCACTTGGAAATATTTTGCCATCTACACATTACAGTGGAGGTAATGGGGAGACAAAATTTGGGTGACTTGGAAAAGTTCCATAGTTGATCCTCATAGCTCCTTTCCAACGTGGAGATCAGTAACATGAATGCAGTCTGGAAAATTGTTTTCTAGTGTACTTCAAGAGCATTCTCAAAATAATGCCAAGAAATTTGAAATGTATGAAGGGAAGCAAAGGAAAATTCACAGAATGCACGTTATGTCCTAGACACTGTATTTCCTGCTTTACATGTATTGGTTTAAGTGATTTTTCCAGCATACTTTTGAGATGGAGACTCTTTGCTCTTTTCTAGGATTGAGGAAAATAAAGTTAGATACTTATCCCTGGGTAACATAACTAGCCTGGGACAGAGCTAAGGTTTTGCCTTCCCTGCAGTCATTTCTATCTGAAAAATTTGAAGATGCTTCCGAGTATTTTGGCATTAGATAGAGGTTTATTAACTTGTTCAAGGTCATACTAATTATACAATAATATATTAGATCCTATAAACACTTTAAAAATTGTAAGCTTCATGACAATAAAGTTCCATGCTGTCCTATAGAGGACATGCTGTCCATGTATTCCTTCATTCATCCAAAATTCATTTAGTACGTATGATAGGTAAGGAGCTATATACTCATAGCTAAATAAGACACAGTTCTTGTTCTCTAAGGATTCCCTATCTTATCAAGATGGTCAGATAATGGAACACTGTTTCTGCTTTAAAGGCTGTACTCCTCTCGCCTGTTTAACATTCATCTACTGCCTGTAATCCTGAGCTTTGCAGAAATAATTCACTGCTTTCTGCAGCGATCATTTAATCAAACAGGGCCACCGGAGGGCTTCAGCAAGGGTGGCAGGAGTCTGGATTCTGGAATTCAGGGAGAGCCTCTGCTACCCAGAGCCTGAGGTTCTCAGTAAAGCTAAAAATCAGAGGCTGGAACAGCACAATGTACCTGAGAGCTAACCTGGATCCAGGAAATTTGCCACCTGGATCAGAGATCAACACTGCGGGTCCAAACAGTGTTGAGTCTGGGGTTTAGAAATTCCATCTCAGAATTTCAGCTGTTTCAAGAGGAGAGTTATTGCTGAAACAAGTGAAGTAAACAGCAGGGAGGTTATGGTAGAGCCCAGAAGCTCCCAGAGAAAGAGGGTCGACTGAGGCACCCCTTGTGGATCTGCTTAGGTCTCAGCCTCGGGGGGGAGAGAGGGATTGCTTCTTGGGAGTACTCACTGCTGCACCAGGAGTGAGATAAAACACTCTTCCAGGTCCCCAGCTCCAGAGGTCCATGAGAGTCCCTGGTCTACTTCAATTCTTCTTTTAAAGTTCCTCCCTCTGAGCACTGTTGTCTTCTTTCAAGAGGGGCTGACACCTTTGGTCATGGTGGTAGGATGCCCTAGATCTGCCTAGTTATATGGGTTTGAGGACTAGACTCTGGATTTGAACTTGAGCTTTTATTAAGGGGTACTCTGGTATTCTGGACAAAACTCAGGTTGAGTGTTGGGTTTCATATTTCTGGAAATACTGACCTTAGCTCTTCCTGCTGGATTCACTTGTGTTGGAATATTGCCTGGTCCTGGGAGGGACAGCTGGCCATACCATGACAGCAACGGGTGAGCACTGTGCTGGGAGGTTGGCTAGAAGTGCCCTGGATAAAGCAGATAAACAACAAGCAGAGGAGTGCTCCATTTACCTAGTGGGATAGCCTCTTGCTAGTTCATGGCTGGGAGGATAAACTGTAGCTCTTTTCAGAGGCTGGAGGTGGAGATATTAGTTATGAAAGTAAAGGAAGTACATAGCCAGCTAGAAGTGATGACTTGTTGTGATTATTGAAACAACAGCAGCAATGACATGAGGTTTAGGAGATATCTAAGGTGTTGTAGGATGCCTAGGTTGAACAGAGCTGCTCAACAGACCTGAAACATTAACAAAATATGTGATGAAATAAATGGCAGAAGATGAATGGGTCTGATCAGTGGATAGAGCACTATCCAAATTAGAGAATAATTTCCATCCTATATAAAAAAAGGCTAATATGCAAATAGACCAAACAGTGGAACAATCGAACAATAGGTCGCTATGACATGTGCAGACCACCAGGGGGCACATGTGGAACATGGCAGGCATCGGCCATGGCAGGATGGTGGAGCAGGTGAACAGGGGACGCCAGATCAAGGTGGGGCATTGGTCGTTGTCATCAGGGAAAGCCTCTGGTGGTTTCTGAAAATTATTTGCTCCTGTGCACTGTGGTCCCACCCGGCTCTTGCACCTGCTGCTGGTGCTGGCTTGCTCACACCCGCAGCTGCTGCCTGAGCTGCCACTCGCACCCACTGCTGGCGCCTGGCACCGGTCCCAATCGCTGTCAGTTTGTGCGAGCAACAGCTGCTGGCCCCAATTGCCTCTGAGGGCTTCTCCCCCTGCTCCTAAGGGGCGATCGGGGCAGCAGCCACAGCTTGCACCCACTGACGGCACTGCCCTGCTCGTACCTGCTGCTGACAAACAAAGCACAGTAGGTTTACTGTACTGAGATCCTAAATGTGCTACATGTACTATTGCAGAGTCCAATCATCTTGTTCTTGATAAGGATGGCCATGCCTCAATAGACTTTACTCTTCTGAGCTTCAGACCACTTATATGACTTGATGGCCTAAGTGCGTGTGGCATCATGGAATGGACACATTTTTGAGCAGCATTCCCACTCAAGGGTCCCCAAGCACATCTCATTCTGTTCTTTTATCACAGCACCAGTAGAGGGCAATGAGCCTCTGAGATTCAGCTTCTGTCAAGCTATAGATTTCTTCAGCCAATCTTCCGTAATCTCAGGGGAATGGTCTTTGTTTCTCCACAGCTTGGTTCCAGATCCATTTTGTGGGGTATCAAGCAAAGGGGTGGAAGAAAACACAGGTGTCTTTAGGCTGAGGTTCTCTATGTTGCACTACATCAGTGAATCATAGGGTAGAATTTAGAACATTTTCCTACTTTAAAAAAGTAAAAAAATTTAACATAAAACAATTTGGTTGGCCCACTAAGATATTTGCAGGAAGGGGGGATGCCCCTAAAACATTGTACAAACTCAGCCCCCACAATTCTGGGACCTGGGAACTCAAACATTTTCTTAGGAATACCTACACAAAGAAATAAGCATTATTCACATTACTGGGACCAGTATACCTCACCCTGGCCCATACTTCTAGTGTTGGTGTGACCACCATCCCTCTTCTAGGATTTCTCTTTCCTATAAATTGGATCTAACTCTTTGACATTCTCATGTGTATAGACAGTTCCCTTCCATGCACAGGTTAGGATTCTGGATGAGGAGTCACTTAGCACTTATTATGGGGAATGTTTAGAGTACAGAACCTTGATTTTTTAAAAAAATTCATTTCATCCTGGTCCAACATTCCCATGTAGGGAATGCTTTTGATTAAAAGCATTATCAATTTAAATTTGTTTTTGAAAAAAGGAATTTGACTCTTTTCATAAGAAGGGGAGGCATGAAAAGTAATATTGTTGAGTGTATGCTCTATAAACACTAAGTAGGTCAAGGTGCTAATGCCATTTTCAGCCCATCAAGGTCTTTCTTCACTGATTGTTTGTTTGTTTTGTTTCTGGTTTTTTTGTTTTGTTTTGTTTTTTTGGTTTTTTTTTGGTCTATTTCAATCAGTTCCTGGAAGAGGACTGGTATAATCTCCAACTAGAATTGTATGTTTCTCCCTTAAGTTCTTTAATTTTTGCATCATGCATTTTAAAATATGAGACATCATTACAGTTCGAATTGTGTCCCCTCAAAATTCATATATTCTCCAGTTAAACATTTATTGCATACTCACTGTAGGCAACTGCCAAGTCCTCAAAATACAAGGCTTAACAACACAATTTCACCTTCAAGGAATGTACAGATGTACCAACTGCATAAAAAACAATTTTGTGGAAACACATTGGAATAATTTGAGAAAAAATATTCTTTGAAGTCCTAACCCCCAGAGCCTCAGAATGTGACTGTATTTGGAGATAAGACCCTTAAAGAGATCATCAAAGTAAAATTACGTCATGTGGGTGGGCTCTGTGAACGAAGTCCTTGTAAAAAGAGATGAGGACTCATTAAGACAGAAGGAACTCCATATGAAGACAAAAGACAGAGACTTCAGAAGTAATCAAACCTGCTGTCACTTTAATCTTGGACTCCTAGCTTTTAGAACTGGAGAAAAATAAGATTCTGTGGTTTAAACCAACCTGTTTGTAGTATTTTGTTATGGCAGCTCTAACAAACAAATATATGCACATATACTAGTAAATTTATGATTGTTACGTCTTTGGTGAATTAATTGTATCAATATTAAATGCCCCTCTTTATCTCTGATAGTACTTTTTATCTTGAAATATATTTTACCAGATATTAATCTTCACACTCTAACCTTCTTATGCTTATTGTTACTTTCAACCTATATGTTTTTATATTTAAAGTATATCTGTTATAAAAATAATATAGTTGAAAGTTTTAAAAATCCACTTTGACTATCTCTGTCTTTTTAGAAAAATATGTTTTTATTGATTTCAGAGAGGAAGGGAGAGAG
>NW_006287255.1:2127917-2132260 GCF_000327345.1 Myotis davidii | reverse complement strand
GATTTGCTGTTTTCTGCATGCCCCTTCCTGGGGATCAAGCCCACAACCTAGGCATATGCCCCAACTGAGAATTGAAGTGGGACCTCCTGGTTCATGGGTCAATGCTTAACCACTGACCCATTCCAGCCAGGCTATCTCTGCATTTTAACCAACATGTTTAGTCCATTGATAGTCACTGTAATTATTGATATGGTTGGTCAGCATTGATTATCTTTTATCTTCAAAATGTTATATTTATCTTTTTTCTGCATGTTGAATAATTTTATTTTATATTCTGGATATTCTGAAGTTATTTAATTGAGATTTGGAGTCTTTTATATTCCTCCAAAGAATGCTGATACCTTGCTTGTTTTATGAGGCCACTAATGTGATTGGACTTAAACTGCAGGAAATCGGTGTCCTCATATATCAGCTACAAGGAAGTGACCTATCACAAACTGAGTGAGCAAAGAAGCAGGTTTTCCCCTGGTTCTGTCTCTAGATGAGAATACAGCCCAGACAACATGTTGATGTCAGTATGTTAGATCCAAAGCTGAGGACCAAGCCAATACATGCGTGGACCACAAACTCATGAAAACTGAGATAATAAATGTGTTTTAGGCCCTAAAGTTTTAGTAATTTGTTATAGAGCATAGAAAACTAATATAGAGTAGGATATAAAGAACACACACAGACACACACACACACACACACGCACACACACGCACACACACGCACACAAGCACGCATTTTTGGAAGTTAAGTATCTCAAAGGAAATCAGGGACATGTCTCTCTGATCAGAATACCCAGGAACAGGAGGAAAGTTCACCCAGCAGCACTAAATAGGACTCAAGATTATACTGGCAGGTTAGCAGTAGGGACTCCGTACGTGACTTCAGTCCAGAGGTGGTGATTGGGAAAGTCCAGTTGTCAGAGTGAATGGAGAATTGGGGTGAAGTCCAGAAGATTAAACTGGCCCTAAATTTTTATTAGAACTCATCAAGGGGAAAAGTGACAATAAAAAAGAAATTTTGACTATAATTAAGAAAAATAATGATAGATAATTACAAGGAAGTCAGGACATTAATGAGTGTCTGAGAGACATTTGCAAGGACTATTATATGCCAGAAACTTTGCTTAGCATTTCATAGATCAGCAATGTCCAATAGAAATACAATGTGAGCCATATATAATTTTTAAAAAATAGTAATGGCAATTAAAATCTAAAAAAATGAAGTTAATTTTAATAATCTATTTAATTTAATCCAACACATTTTTATTTCAATTAATAATCAATATAAAATTTATTAATGAGCCCTTGCTGGGTGGCTCAGTTTATTAGAGTGTCATCCTGTACACCAAATGGTTACAGATTCAATTACAGGTCAAGGTGCATACCGCAGGACCAGGGTTTCTCCCTCACATCAATTTATCTCTCTCTCTCTCTCTCTCTCTCTCTCTCTCTCTCTCTCTCTCTTTGTCTCTCTGTCTCTCTCTCTCTGAAATCAATAAAAACATATACTCTGGTGAGGGTTAAAAACAAATCTATTAAGATAGGTTCCTCCCTCTCCACCTCGCCTTCTTATCCCTTCCTTTCTTCCTTCCTTCCATTCTTCCTTTTTTTCCTACTACATCTTCAAATTCCAGTTGTGGATTTTGCACTTAGAGGAAATACAGTCTTAGTTCAGAGCTGGTCTTCTATTTTTTTATTTCAAGTTTTGATATTTAGGCCAGCAAATAACACCAATTTTTGTTTTTTGATTAATGGGTTTTTTTTAAAGCAATTTTAGATTCATAGAAAAATTGAGTGGAAAGTACAAAGTTCTCTGTATATGCCCCACACCTGCACCAAATACCCACAGGCCCTCAGTATTAACATTGGTATTAATATGGTACATTTGTTACCACTGATGAGCCAATATTGATGCATTGTTATTAACTAACTGCCATAGTTGATATTAGGGTCACTCTTTGTGTCATATATGCTATGGGTTTTGACACATGTATAACGGGCTATGTCCACTGAAACAGTATTATACAGAATAGTTTCGCTACCCTAAAAATCTGTTGCCCCAGTTAATCATTCCTCTCTCCATCTTCCCCAAACCTCTAACAACCACTTATCTTTGCAGTCTCCATAGCTTTGCCTTTTCCAGATACCACATAGTTGGAACCATACACCATATAGACTTTTCTGATTGGCTTATTTCAGTTACCGATATGCAATTCATGTTCCTTAATAGGTTTTTATGACTTGATAGCTCACTTATTTTTATCACTGAGTAATAATCGCTGTATAAATATTCCACAATTTATTCATCCATTTGCCTACTGAATATCATCTATGTTGTTTGCAAGTTTGGACAATTATGAATAAAGTTGCTATAAATATCTGCATGTAGGTTTTTGTATAGACATTAGATTTTCAGCTCATTTGGTTAAGTAGCAAGAAGTGTGATTGTTGGATTGTATGGTCAGAGTATGTTAGTTTTGTAGGAAACTGTCCAACTGTCTCCCAAAGTAGCTGTACCATTTCATATTTCACCAGCAATGAGTGAGAGTTCCTTTGCTCCTTATCCTCACCAGTATTTGGTGTTGTCAGCATTTTGGATTTTCACCAGTCTAATAGGTGTGTAGAAGCTCATTGCACTTTTCATCTGTAGTTCCCTAATGTTATATGATGTTGAGAAGACCTACATTTCAACAGATCTCAATACCACCACTACCACTACTTGCTAACACCAATTATTACTCTCTATGTACCAGGCCAAACACTTCCATGCATTTTATCACAACATTATGAGTCAGATGCCATTGCCATTAGGCATTTTGAAGAATTAGAAAATAAAACTTAGACAAGTTAGTATGTTGCAAATAAATGTTGGATCTGTGACTTTCTTTTTTTACTCCAAATATATTTTCATCTCTGAATTACCTAGTCTTCTTTTTTTCCTCAAAATGTGATCCCTTAATTTATTACTTCAGAACCAATTAGGATGTTGATAAAAATTGAGACTCCTAGTTACATCACCATTTTCACAGTGAGGCTCTGTAGTGGAAGACTGATGCACACCCCACATTAGAACCTCTACACTGTCATAGAAGAATTACTCAAAGTCCAAGTAGACATTTCTATAATTTGTTTGTATATTGCTTCATGCATTTCTCTTTGAGGCATATTTACCAAAACCCACAATCTTTATATATAAAAGGCTAATATGCAAAGTGTTCCCTCGGGAGTTCAACAGGGAGACCGGGAGTTCGCTCGCTCGCTATGAGGTGTGCTGACCACCAGAGGACAGCGTGGAACATGGCAGGTGACCAGCAGCAGAGGGGCCCTGAGGGAGCGAGGGAAGGAGGAGGTGGGGAGGAGGGGAGGAGGGGGGAGCCTCACAGTGGCAGTGCGTGGGTGGAGAGGGAAGGAGGCGGGGAACCTGATCAGCTCTGATTGTTGTCCAGGCCTAGGGACCCTACCTATGCATGAATTTTGTGCACCGGGTCTCTAGTTATTTATATAAAATAAATTATATGAAAACAATAAGATAATAACTTAAATGTGGATTAATAAGTAGTTCACTGTGTCTCCTGATTAGAAACTACTATAAAATCTTTCCACAACATTTTTTTCATGCTTGTATCTGAAAAATTCTACCAAAGATTCTTATAATTAGTGTAAGCACTTGAGAACAGTTTATTTAAAAAAACCAACCAACCAACCAACCAACCAAACAAACAAACAAAAAAAACAGAAAAAAAACTCCTCTTCCCTGGCCGGTATAGCTCCTTTTGTTGAACATCATCTATGCACCAAGAGGTTGCCTGTTGGATTTCAGGTCAGGGCACATGCCTGGGTTGCAGACACATTCCCCAGTAGGGGTCATGATGAGGCAACCAATCAATGCGTCCCTCTCCTTCTCTCCCTCCCTCTCTAAAATCAATAAAAACATATTTTAAAAAATAATTCCCCTCACTTAGATACAGATTTTGAAATAATATATCTGAATGAAGAAAACTGAGTGAAACTAATATTTATAATAAAAATCATGGGAGCATAGAGAAAATTTTGATAACAGGAAAAGAAAATATATCCCACTGAACAACTACTATGTGTCTCTATGTGCTAGACACATTGAAAAAGATAATAGGAAATACTACTAGTGTTATGATAAATCTATGTACCTAATTTAAATTCTATTTATTGCTTTCTAAATTTCATATATGTATGGTGTGTTTGTGTGTGTGTGTGTGTTGAGTCAGCCCTGACACCTGGTGACCCTATGAATGATGGATGTCCACATGGCCTGCCCTCAACAGGCCTACTCAGCTCCTCTAAACTCATGCCTATGGCTTCTTTATATATATA
>NW_006287255.1:2110724-2127850 GCF_000327345.1 Myotis davidii | reverse complement strand
AGAGAGAGAGAGAGAGAGAGAGAGAGGGAGAGAGAGAAACATCAATGATGAAAGAGAATCATTGATCAGCTTTCTCCAGCACATCCCCTACTGGGGATTGAGCCTGCATCCCAGGCATGTTCCCTTGGCTAGAATCAAGCCTGGGACCCTTCAGTCCACAGGCCAATGCTCTATCCACTGAGTCAAACCAGCCAGGGCCTACGGCTTCTTTTATAAAGTCAACCCATCTCATATTTCACCTTCCTCTTTTTCTGCCGCCTTTTATTTTTCCCAGCATCACTGTCTTTTCTAAAGAACCCTGCCTTTTCATGATATTTCCAAAGTAGTATAGCTTCAGTTTTTGTCATTTTTGCCTCTAGCGATGTTTTGGGCTTAATTTGCTCTAAGACCCACTTGTTCATCTTTCTGGTGAGCCAGGTTTTTTGTAGAACTCTCTCTTCCAACACCATATTTCAAATGAATCAATGTTTTTCCTATAAGCCTCTTCACTTCCAACTTCTGCATCTATACATAGTAATTGGGAATATAAGGATGTATGATCTTCACCTTGGTCTCTAAGACACATCTTTGCTTTTGATCTTTCCTAATTCTTCCATTGCTGCTCATCTGAATCTCAGCCTACTCCTGATTTCTTGGCTACAGTTTCCATTTGAAGCACACACACACACACACACACACACAGTTTATGGTTTATTAAACTGCAATTTCAACCCAGGCACTCTATAAAATCTTGTGGAGTCCATTAAATTGGCACCTGTCCTCTGTGGCTTTTGATCCAAGACAAGGTGTTATTAAAAATATTTGCAACAGAATTGAGTTCAAATCCCTGTTATTCCTCTAAATAGGTATAGAAATTTGGATATCATCTTACATGATTCTAAATGGAGGTAGGGATAACTTCAACCCTATAGAATTATTGCATTAAAAGCATTAGACAGTGTGCGATTCATATGAAGTAGTCCATAAATATGAGTTATTATTATTTTCGCTATTATTATTCACAGGAAAAATTCAAAGATGAGAATGGACTCAATAGAGTAGTGGAGTGGAAAGAATGCTAGAATGTTAGTGTGATAGATAATGGTACAAGGAAATAAATGGTATGTGACAAATGCATGATGTAGAAATTAAGCACTCTAGGAATAGAAAACAGAGGAAATCACTTTTCACTAAAGTTAGCAGAGACAGCTCCAGTGCGTGGTCCAGATAAATATGCACACATTTTTAGGTGGAGAAAATGTGCATTTGGAAGGAGTGTCTTTACAGGAATTCACAAATTCAGAGATTTTTATCACTCCTTGGCCGCTGGAAGAACCCCAATGGACCCTCAGACACAGCCCACTGTGCCAAAATTTCACAATGCAAGAAAAGATAGTTCTAAGGCAGGCACTACATAAAACAGAAATTTAGACACAAGTGAGGAGAAGGCATCCTTCTAATACTAATTGAAACTCAGCTTGAATTGCAACTACATGCCCATTTATAGGTAGAAAATTGCAG
Source organism: Myotis davidii (assembly GCF_000327345.1). Lineage (NCBI taxonomy): Eukaryota > Metazoa > Chordata > Mammalia > Chiroptera > Vespertilionidae > Myotis > Myotis davidii. The sequence goes on along the minus strand of NW_006287255.1, from coordinate 2,126,350 downwards.
ACTGAGGACCACAGCCCTATAAAGAAGCATTTCACTGAGCTTCGGAAGGCAAAAGGCATGGCCACCTGAAGCCACAGATCTTGCTAGGAGGAGCATTAATTGTTCTCTACATCACACAGCCTGTGTGGCTCTGCAATCAATGAGAAAGAGTGAGATCCCACTGGGACTCATTGCTTTTTCCACAAAAATTTGGAATTGAAGAAATAGACAACAACCTACAGTTTTGTCCATGGTGTCAATGTAGGCTAAGTCTGTGTGGTATATAACAGGATGCAAATGAGTTCATGAAGGGGCCCAGCAAAACATAAAGCACCTTTCTCCTTACAACCACTTGTCTTTCTTGATGTTGGCTAACTCTGAGGAATTCTAAAGCATAAACAAGGTTAGCATTCCACTTTCAATGCTATCGACATATCTTGGAAAGGAAGGGGCAATTTTGTAGCTATACATACGTTGGAGAGATAAACTTGAAGGTTTATCATCACTTATTAAAATAACTGGAAGAAATTGTTCTAAATGTAGTTTCTATTTTTCATTCAATAACCATCCTTTATTGAGAGTTTACTAATAGCCAAGAACTCTATTAGGCATTTTTTAAACTTATTTAAATTAAAACACAGACCCAGAGACATGGCGTCATGGAACAGAGTGTGAAATCTGGTAAGCTGGAGGGAGTGAATGGGGCGAACAGGGGGACGTATTAATACTTTTAACAATAAAAATTATTTTTTTAAAAAAGAAAACACAGATAACAGGAAATCACCAAAATGAATATAAAGCAAATACCATAGTAACCACCACCCATGTCAAAGAATAAAACATTGCTAGGCACCCAGAAGCCTCCTACGTATGTTCTGTCCTTTCTCCCTCCAAAAGTAAACACTATCCTGACCCTTATAGTAGTAATCCTCTCCTTGTATTTCTTTATGGTGTATCGCTAAAGTGTGCATTCTGAGGCACAGCTTTCATCAATAGTCATTAATTTTCAAACTGTTCTGTTTTTTAAACTCCATTTTAATCAAGTTATTCCTTCCCCCAACCCCTATCCAAACAACTCCTGTTCTCTTCCTTAAAATGGATCTGTTGTTGAACTTGGGCCACTCGCTTGTGGGGTTTGCCCCAGGGTGGAGGCGCTGAATTTGCACTCAGAGGACAGCTTTCCATGTTCTTCTCTTCTATTTCCTGCAAATAGACAGCAGGACGTTGGGTTGGACAGAACTTCGCTGCCTTTGTCAAAGCCATAGGTACCACTCTTCTTTTTTTTCTTTTTTTTAAAATATATTTTATTGAGTTTTTACAGAGAGGAAGGGAGAGAGATAGAGAGTTAGAAACATCGATGAGAGAGATACATCGATCAGCTGCCTCCTGCACATCTCCCACTGGGGATATGCCTGCAACCAAGTTACATGCCCTTGACCGGAATCGAACCTGGGACCCTTCAGTCCGCAGGCGACGCTCTATCCACCAAGCCAAACCGGTTTTGGCAGTACCACTCTTCTTATCAGGGGGCATACTGATGCTTAACATATCAATCATTATTTTTATTGGAGACTCAAAAATGGTAATACTCCAATTGTATCCATTATTTTTATCCATTAGCTTGAATAATTTTTTATTAGGAGACGCATTCTCCCATCTATAGTTTTCTTGCCCAGTGCTACCATTCCCAAGTAAGTGAATTAATGGTTGATTCTTTTCTTTCACCCAGTTTTCATGATAATAAATTGGTTTCCTGTCATCCTTAGAAGGGACCAATTAGGATTTAAATATATCTGATGGATTCCCCACTACCATGCTTTCTATTCTTACTGAGGTTCAATTTTTAATATGGCCAAGTAGAGCCTTTTCAAGATTGGTTTTGAATTCCTCTTAACATTATCCTAATAGCCTTTGCTAGTTTATGTCAAAATGTTCTAGGTTTACATGGTATATTTTTATCCCTGGTACAGATTCAGCTTTTTCTCTAAGAAGCCTGGTTTATTTTCTGACCATGATCTGGGTGAAAGTAATATTCATTGCTACTGAGTGTGCCATATTTAGCAAATAAAAATACAGGACACCCAGTTAAATTTCAATGTCAAATAAAAAACAAAATACATTGTAGTATAAGTATATCCCAAATGGTCCACATGGGACACTTATATTGAAAAATCATTTGTTTAACTGAAATCCAAATGTAATTGGATAGCCTATATTTTATCTGACAACTGCTTACAACTAGGTAGGTCATTATTTCTATACTGTGTTAACCCAGGTCCTCTGAGAGGCAGGTGTAATTAGATATACAAGAGAGTTATTAGAGGAAATGCCTGTGAGGGCACAAAGGGAGGGATTTGAAGAAATAACAAGCTGCCCTGACCCATGTGGCTCAGTTGGTTGAGCATCACCCTATTTGCGCAGAGGTCGCTGGTTCAATTCCTGGTCAGGTTGCAATGCCTGGGTTGTGGGCTAGATCCCAAGTTGGGGGCGTGCAGGAGGCAGCCTTGGATGTTTCTCTTTCCTCCTTTCCTGTCTCTAAAAAAATCGAGTGAACAGAGAATTAGATAAGAAGGGTCTCCAGATATAGTCATATGTAAAAACATAAAATATATGTAAAAACATAAAAATCCCCGGTACTCGCGTAGTTTTCCTCAAAATATTAAATACATAAATTCATTTCCCCCTAAAATAAACTGTTGCTGTGAAAAAATATAGTAATATTTTAGTTAGATCTTCTTGACCATCTATAATATGTGCTGCTTTCTCTTGAACATCTTTATTTCTTTCTTCACTTCTTTTGTTTTTTTTTAACATTTTTCTTCTTCCCACCTTGATGTCCCTAAGAGTATTATTGTGATTAATGGCTCTTATATTACCCTTAAATTAAACTTTATTTCTAACATGCCTTTTAGAAACTTTCTAATTCTTTCTTGATTTCTGCTTTTTTTATTTCTGAGTTTTTCTAATTTTGATTAATGTTGTTCTTTCATATAGTGTATGATTTTCTTAATGTACTTTAGGTCATTTTGAAATATGTTGTAGTTTTAAATTTTTTTTAGCATGACTTTTAGCAAGCTTTCTTTGTCAACAGCGGAAGTTGGCAAACTTCCTTAATGTCCAAGAGAGTAAATATTTTATGCTTTGCTGGCCACATGTTCTGGGTCACAAATAATTAACACTGCCATTGTACCTTGAAAATAGCCATAGGCCATATGTAAAGGATTAAGTATGACTATGTTGCAATAAAACTTTATTTATAAAATCAGTAAGTGGGCTGGATTTGACCTGTGGGCTATAGGTTGCAAATCCCTGGTCTACTGGGATACAATTATAATTTTTCCCCTTGTAACAATTTTGTTTTTAAAGCTAAATTACATCTGGTATTTGAGTGTGATCATTTTCTGTTTCTCGTTTTTTATGTGAATTTAGTTCATTAAACTTTTAGGTAGTTAAATGTTCAGATAGGTTTTTCAACTTCAAAGAGATATTATTAGTTTTCATGTAGTATTAAAAAAAAAAGAAAAAGAAAGAAAAAGATGGCCTGTGCTGTTAGCTTTCCTGGATCTGCTCAATTTTTGTCAGGATTTTTCTTTTCCATTCACCTCTATTATTTCTATTCTCCTCACTTTTGATTCCATGTCTAGTTTTTCCTCTGTATGGGGTCCTGCACAGGTGGATTTCAAGAGTTCAAGGGATCTAGACGGCTCCCGACACCTTAGATCTTGATATTGGCCTATAAGAATCATGATGTGTTTGACATTTCACAAGGCTTACCAACTAACAAGTTAACTTACCCGTTTTATGAATATTTTCAAAAGACATGAAACTCTTGGGTCAGAACAAAGAACTTTACCACTCATGGTACAGCAAATAGGATACACGTCACCATATTTTTGTGAGCTCTCCTGTCCCTAAGTCCCATGGGGGTGAATGATTGGGTCCAGATAGATGCCTGTTCACACAGGGCATTACTGTCCAGAAGAGGGTCCTGGGCTTAACATACCCATTGTTTTTTTTATAATGGGAATTACTCATACCTTCCCTCTGACCAGGGGGATGACATTATCTTATTTATACTGAGGAGTATGCATGCCTGCCCTTGGTCCTGGAGGGGCACAATATCTATCTTGCTAGGCTGTAAAAAGCTTTCTTTGCTCCAGAGGGATACACTGTTCTCTTGTTCCAGGATAACTGCTGTACAACTATTTTCTAAAAAGATATTCTAGAACCAAAGACCATTTCTTGCTAGTAAGACATGTAGAAATGTGAGCAATCAATGCAGAATGAGCTCTCAGCAGGGCCCCTCTCACTCACTAGCTGCTTGCCAAACTTCTCCATTGAATTCTTATGTTGATCCACTGTGCTCTTTGGTGAATATACACTGACTATTTGGGGGTTTTCTCTTTGCGTATTTTGGGATTGTCCGTTCTGTCATTTGCACCAAGGGCACTCGAGCTTTGTAGGTTTCTAGAGCTAATTTGTTATCTAGATGTGTTGTGAATGTGGTGCTTTGGATTTGCCATCTAGTTCTCTATCTCACTTAAACCCATGCTGGCATCACCACCAACCTTTTTCCCAAAATGATCCTGTCTTTTAAAGAATGTTTAATAAGCCTGGTTTTACTTGTTTTAAAGTCTTTATTTTGAACATAAACTCTCTCTATATAAAAGGCTAATATACTAAGTGTCCCACCACCTGACCGGTCACTATGATGTGCACTGACCACCAGGGGGCAGACGCTCAACGCAGGACCTACAGAGCTGCAGCAACTTGGCAGCAGCGGTTCTTGGGTGACACACCCTGGAACCAGAGAGGAGGAAGCCCGATTCCTCATGGGGCAGTGTAATTTCACTTTCGGCCATGGGTTATGTTGTTCCTGGGGCACTGTCGGCCCTGAATCTGGTTTACTGCACACTTGCATTTGCATTCCACAACCTGAATGGCAGCAACTTTGCAGAGTGCCCCTCTCACTCTGGTACCCCTCTGGGGATTTCGGAGAGATGGTTTTGGCCCAATCCCCACAGGCCAGGCCGGGGAGGAATGACAGGAGGTTGGCTCCAGGGCGTGTCTGGCCCATCTCACCCAGTCCTGCCTCTCCTGCCATCTTCTAATTAATTTCCTTTCAATGTGCACAAATCCATGCACCAGGGCACTAGTTTATTATAATACTAGAGGCTTGGTGCATGAAATTCTGCACTCGGGGAGGGTGGTCCCTCAGCCTAGCCTACACCCTCTCACAGTCCAGAAACCCTCAGGGGATGTCTGATTGTTGGCTTAGACCCAATCCCCACAGGAGAGGCTCCCCCATCGCCATTGCACTCGCCAGCTGTGAGCCTGGCTTCTGGCTGAGCAGCGCTCCCCCTGTGGCAGTGGTTCTCAACCTTCTGGCCCTTTAAATACAGTTTCTCATGTTGTGACCCAACCATAAAATTATTATTTTCGTTGCTACTTCGTAACTGTAATTTTGCTACTGTTATGAATTGTAATGTAAATATCTGATATGCAGGTTGGTCTTAGGCGACCCCTGTGAAAGGGTCGTTTGACCACCAAAGGGGTTGCAACCCACAGGTTGAGAACTGCTGCCCTGAGGGAATGCACTGACCACCAGGGGGCAGCTCCTGCATTGAGTGTCTTCCCCCTGGTGGTCTGTGCACATCATAGTGAGCAGTTGAGTGGCCTTAGCATATCATTAGCATATTATGCTTTGACTGGTTGATCAGACCACCAGACACTTAGCATATTAGGCTTTTATTATACAGAATGGCTATAATCTAAGATCCTATTGCACTGCATAAGGATGCTTGCCTTTCTCCCTCACTCCCTAATGGTATTAAGTTCTTCTATTATTCTAAGTGGAGGATCAAGTTTCTTCTTTCTTTTCTTTCTATACTAGAGGCCCACTGCATGAATTTCTTGCACTGAGTGAGGGGGGGGTGGCCCCTCAGTCCAGCCTGCTTCCGTTCACAGTTACAGGACCCCTTAGGCCTAAGCCAGCAGACGGGCATCCCTCTTGCAATCCAGGATCCTTCACTCCTTACCACCTGCCTGCTCTCTCCTTCCTGCTTGGCTCACTGCATCTTAGCAGGAGACTCCTTACCTCTTGGCTTGCTGCTCCTTAGCACTGCCACCACCACTGTGCTCGCCAGCCGTAAGCCCGACTTCTGGCTGAGCAGCGCTTCCCCATGGGAGAGCACTGACCACCAAGGGGCAGCTCCTGCATTAAGCATCTGCCCCCTAGTGGTCAGTGCACATCATAACGACCGGTTACTCTGGTTCTTCCGCTGTAATGGTCACTGAGGCTTTTATTATATAGAAGATTATGTATTTACCCTTCTTTTTTTTAATATATATTTTATTGATTTTTCACAGAGAGAAAGCGAGAGAGATAGAGAGCTAGAAACATCGATGGGAGAGAAACATCGATCAGCTGCCCCCTGCACATCTCCTACTGGAGATGTGCACGTAACCCAGGTACATGCCCCTGACCAGAATCGAACCTGGGACCTTTCAGTCCGCAGGCCGACGCTCTATCCACTGAGCCAAACCCGTCTCGGCTACCCTTCTTGTTATTATTTGTATGTCCTATCCAATAGCAATTTCTCTTGCCCTGTTTTTTGATATGTGGCCCAACAACTACTCATCAGACAAATAAGCTTATATAAAATGTCTGCCAATGCTTGGCTGGTATGACTCAGTGATTGAACATTGTCCCATGCACCAACAGGTGACTGGTTTAATTCCTGGTCAGAGCACATACCGTAGTTGTGGATTAGATCCCCAGTGGGGGTTTGCAGCCAATCAATGCTTCTCTCTCATTGATGTTGCTATCTCTCTCACTCTTCCGTCCTCTCTTTGAAATCAATAAAAACATATTTTAAAAAACAAACAAATAGATAAAATATGTACCAAGGTTGTAAAGTAAAAATAACTATTCTCTGAGATGGGCTATAATCCTAGAAGATTCTATTGCTCTTGTGATATTTTTGGCATTATAGACAGATTATAGAAATTTAAGCTCTATTTACTCATTTATTTAAAGATAGTTGATACACAATATTATATTAGTCATAATGGTTTCATGTGTATAATATAGTGATTCAACAATTTTATACCTTACAATTGGATGATCCCACTAATTCTAGTACTCATGTCACTGTGCAAACGTATCACATAATACATATCAGATAAAACACATCTATTTAAGACAACAAAAAAACGTGTTCAATTTCAACATTTCCTCCTCATTTTACTCAGTATGTCTTCTCCTCTCTCAAACTCAGGATACGATTTATACAGTAGAGGGAAAATAGAATGTATTAGGAGTGGTATTGCCAATATAACTGTTATCTCCAAATTTATTTTTCCCTGTGAGTTTTTAGCACTAGAGGCTTAGTATTGTATAAAACATGCTACTGCTCATAAGCAGTCAAAAAAAATCCCTAGTTTATCTGGCTTTAAATTAATGTTTTGGAGCTCAGCAAAAACTGGTGAACCTTTGCTTGTATCCAGCATTAGGAGATCAGAGAAATGCCACGATTATGTAATTTGTACATGTCACATAGTGAAAAGTTAAATATTCTAATACAACAGAGAGACAGAGAAAAGACATTTCCCCTGAGTGACCCTGTTCAATTAACTAAAATAAAAATATAGAGAGGTTTATAGTATATTGAGAGGAATTTATATTGAGGGAATAAGAAGAGTTATTTTTTCAAAGTACATTCCTCCAAGGCCTCTGCTGAAGCAAGAAGACTGATATAGATCCCTACCCGTGTCCCTGCACACACACAGAGTGCACCTCAGCCTCCAGCAGCTTTTCCCTCCCCCAAGAAGCTACAGGTTCATAGGAAAGGTAAGACGTCGCTTATGACAATCAGGATGCTGAGCAAACTAGCACAATAAAAAGGCATAAGTTGTGAGTTATACTCTAGGAGAGCTCATGGCCTCTGCACAGGGAGGGGAAAGAGCCTCTAAAGAAAACTGCTCTCCCATCCTCTCAGGATATTTCAGTGTCCTCTCAACTGGGATTAAACACTGATGACTCAATAAAATAGCAAATTAAAGGACACTTCTCTAGTCATTGATTTGTACACACTGTGATATTTGTTATAGATTATCTCCACCTCCTCCACTACTGCTTACAATTAATTATTAAGTGCAAAGATGATAAAGTATTACAAGAAAATGTAATCTTAATATTGATAGGAAATATCAAATATATATCAACCAAGAGAGGAATTAGGAAATTACAATTTGACTCTTTATAAAATTATATGAATACATAGAATACAACCAGTGGCAGGAGTTAGACTGAGGACCTAACCAATAGCAATTAATATACTTCATAATCTTTATGAGATTTAATAAAAATATAAAAGAAAATATACCCTAATATCCCTAACAGCTTCAGGATGCATTCTTTTAGATTTTTTTCCACTCTTTTTATCCTCCCACTCCTCCTTAATCTCTTCCTCCTTTTTCTACTTTTCTTTGATTTGAATAAATATATGACTTTAGTAAATATTTAGATGTATAAGATGGATATTGAATAACTCAATTATTTCCCTAGTAAATATAGATGATAGATGAATATCTATAATAATAAAAGCATAATATGCTAACTAGACTGGACATCTTTTCGGACATCCTTCTGGACAAAGCTGGGGAAGCGAGGGAAGCCCAGGTCCTGGGTGCCTGCAGTGGCTGGAGGGAAGCCCGGGTGCCGCAGGGTAGCCAGTGCTGGCAGCCGGGGAAGGAAGGCCTACTCTTGCATGAATTTCATGCATTGGGCCTCTAGTAAGACTATAAGAACTGATCTACAACAATAGCAAGCAACCCATCTAGGCTAATAGCTTAAACAAAGTTAAACAGTGTTCAATAATGAGAGATATGTTTTAATGTACCTCATTTCAATAGTGATCACATCCCAAGATGTCCTGAAACTATATTTGTATAATCTAAACAAATGATTATATATGGTGATAGGACTGGCTGCCAATCCAAGGACTTGTCCTCAATTTTCTTTGGAGATGGGAGAAGAATAATTCCCAACAGTCAAAGGTCAATTGGTGGACATAAAATGCGAGGGGCTCTTTGATGTTAGTGGATGGTTGGGAACTGTTTCACCTAAATCTTTCACTAGATTATCCCTTGTTTTCAAGAAGAAAATCCTTGGGGGAGCCTAAATCCAAAATTAAATTCCTCAAAATAAATAAAGCATGATGAAGTTGTTACGAAAAATGGATGTCCTTCCTTCTCTTCAAAATTAGTCAAGATCCCACTGTAGAATTTTTTTCTTTCAATTCATGAAAGATTTCCCTGATTGTGAAATGTGCTTTGTACTATTTTGGGAATTGTATGAGGAAAGAAGTCAGGTATCAATTATGAAGTCCTAGTGTAAGTCTCAGTAATAATGTATTTTCCAAGGACAAACAAAGAGGTATTTTGAATGATTACAAAATCTATTCTCACTTATGAGAAAAAGAACTATCAGGTTCAAAGAAATTAGTTCATCCAAAAAAAAAGAAAAAAAGAAAAAGGACTCATTATCTGAAAAGGACAAGTGTTATGCCAATGTTTCTAAAAACCTTCCATATATGAGAATCTTTTTTATATTTGTGGACATAATATGATTCATAAAACTTGAGTGTATTTCTAAAGAAATGTGAAGATCAGGGGGAAATATTCACTAATATCAGTTAAAAGAGACAGAAAATCTTTTTTTTTATCCTCACCATCGGAGGATGTTTTTAAATTGATTTTAGATGAGGGAGAGACAGAGAGAGAGAGAGAGAGAGAGAGAGAGAGAGAGAGAGAGAGAGAGAGAGAGAAAGAGCGAGAGAGAGAGAGAGAGAGAGAGAGAGAAAGAGCGAGAGAGAGAGAGAGAGAGAGAGAGAGATGAGAGAGAAACATCGATTGGTTGCCCTACTTGCCCCTACCAGGGATTGAAACCAAAAACTAGGTATGTGGCCTGACTGGGAATCAAACCCACAACCTTCTTGTGTATAGGACAATGCCCAACCTACAGCCACGTAGCCAAGGCCAGAAAGTATTTTTTTAGTATGCTAATTAACATAACCAATTCATTAGACAATCTAATAAATAAACACAGGCCCTTGGTTAAGCATCTGATGGATAAAAATAATGATAACAGGTAAATCTCCTACATTCTCAAGCTGTCTTGGCATTGTAATTCAGAGAGACATATGGAGAGAAAATATTACATGAGCACAATCATTTGCATTGTTTTCCCTTCTTAATACCCTATTTATGTATGTCATAGAAGGGCTGGGTGAAGGGAAGGTGTCAGGTGTGTTTATTAACAACCGAGAAGACTGCACAGCACAGAGCTCAGTGTGAACGAGCACTTCACCAATATCTTCAGATCTCCAGTGAGCAACGAGAATGCTCTTAGGATATTGCAACTCTGCCTGCTTCCACCAGAGATCATAATTGGGCTATGAATTTCTACAGCAGGAAAGTCTCTCATAGACAGATACTGACAAAAAGTTTAGTTAAATTAATGCCAAAACAATCAGAACAGCATGAGTAGTCTAAAAGGATATCACTTACATATGTAGTTCTTTTACTTTCTTTAAAATAAATTTTCATATAGTTTCCTGGTTAGAGCTTCTGAAATATAGCTTGTTTCTGAAGATTCCTCAGAATAGTGGTTTTCTGCTCAGTGACATAATATACACTTGGGGGAATTCAAGAAGCCGGTTGAGGTGAGTTGAGGTGATTTATAAATCGAAAGCAAATGATAGCAGAAGAATGTGAAGTGAAGCTATTTCTTGATCTACGCAAAGCTAATTGGGCACATTTCAGGCCAGGTCTCTGAAGGCACAGCTCGTGAACTCTGTCTTCGAAACGCTGTGCTCATTACAGACTCTCAATAGAGGACTGGCTGATGCCCGGGAAGGCCCCATCAGGTGGCCTTTCCATGACACCTCAGGCTTATCTCAGGAAGCAAGGAAAGAGAGGAAAAAAAAAAAAGAGGGAGAGATTCCAGGCAACTTGCTGCTTACTGAGTCCTACTTAATTTATCTGATACTGAAGAGTTTGTCTCTGAAGGCTATCGGCTTCACAAAAATCTCACAAGACTCTGTCCTTCTCAAACATAACAGAGTTTTGGCAGGCCCTATTTGTTATTGATTGTTGTTGAAATAAACCTGGATTCTAGGTCCAGTTTTTGACATGGAATACTAAACGAGCACACGTGACCTAAGCATTGTGGAGCAACCCATATTTGCTTAAATATTGTATTGATACTTTCACATGGATTAAATTGTTATCCAAATCCTATAAGCTGTCCTCAATTATTCATATTAATAAGTCCAGGGAAAAGGAAATGTACGGCGTTGGCATCTCACTTTTAAAGAGTCAAGTATGCAGGAAAGGAAGACATTATATATGTTCACGATGTTGCAGGTGATGGTTTTTTAGTGATTTCAGAAACACAAGTCAACATACTAAGGAAGCAAATGGGGGGTCGTGTCTACATGGGCACTTGAAACGAGGATTTGAAGCAATAAAATTTTTCAGAAGGTAGTGGTGGGGTCAATACAATGCTCATGTATTGCAAGCACGGTTTGGACCAGTGATGGCAAACCTATGACACGCGTGTCAGAGGTGACACGCGAACTCATTTTTTTGGTTGATTTTTCTTTGTTACATGGCATTTAATTATATAAAATAAATATCAAAAATATAAGTCTTTGTTTTACTGTGGTTGCAAATGTCAAAAAATTTCTATATGTGACAGGGCACCAGGGTTAAGTTAGGGTTTTTCAAAATGCTGGCATGCCGAGCTCAAAAGGTTCGCCATCACTGGTTTAGACATTTATAACCCAAATAGACAATCTCTCTGGGTCTTCTGCAATTATAAGAGTCTGATTCCATTCCAAAAAATTTAGGAAAAACTCCTTTATCTATAATAATAAAAGTATAATATGCTAATTAGACCAGACAACCTTCAGGATGACCTTCCGGATGAAGCTGGGGCTGTGAGGGAAACCTGGGTCCTGGGTGCCAGGGGGAAGCTGGTGCTGGCAACCAGGGGAAGGAAGGCCTACTTTGGCATGAATTTCGTGCATCGGGCCTCTAGTCATTATATGTGTTACAAATTGTATGGTTGTCCATGAGTTAGCTCATTAAAGACAATATATAAGAAAAGTACTCAAAATATTCTGTAAATCTCTACAACATTCTCCTTTAGTAGGTCTTTAAATTTCAAAAATGATACTCTGCAAATAAACTTTTCATTTTCTGAATTTAAAAAAAAAATTATCAGGACAAGAATTGTGACTATACACTCATGTGTCACTAGAGAGCATGAGAAATTTGATGGATATCAAGGATCCTTTGTGAAGTAATTAACTTATCTGATAATTTTATTTTGTATTTTTCTAAGCAGTTAATTGACTGTCCTCCCACTAAATGTTAAACATATATACATAATTTGACATTCAGATGATAGTTTTTGCTTCATAAAATCAATATATAATCATAGATATTTAGAGAAAGAAGGATTCTTACTAGTCACCTACTCTAAACTCTTACATTTTATGAGGTAAGGAATCAGAGGTGGAATATAAGTGACTTCACTCTGGTCCAGACCTCATGCCCTGAGGAGATGTGAGAGAGAAACATCAATCTGTTGCCCTACTTGCCCCTACCAGGGATTAAACCACAAACTAGGTATGTGGCCTGACTGGGAATCAAACCCACAACCTTCTTGTGTATAGGACAATGCCCAACCTAGAGCCACGTAGCCAAGGCCAGTGTAAAAATATATTATTACTGACATTTTTTTAAAAACTAAAGAACATTTATTTGTTTTTCACTAAGACTTTATCTTAGCACATAATTAAACTGTCACTACCCCCAACCCCAACTTGAAGAAGGGTTAGTACAGTGAATGTTATAAAGCAGATATGAAGGATTGGAATCAACATTAACTGACAAAGAAAAACTTCTTAGTTAAGTCATCATAACAATGTTTAAGCAAAACAAGAGAAAAAAGGGGGGTGATGGGATTTCAGATTGAACAAGATCCTCACATATCATCTAACACATTCAATCTGGCTAGAGTGTACCAAAATGGAAACAGGATTACTATAATACAAAACTTCACTACAGACAGCTGTACACACCTGTGTTCCGAGCCCACCCCCAACCCCCAAATGCTTCCAACACAACTATTTCTTGGCCTGTTGGGCCTGTCAATGAAAGAGCACGTAGATCTTCTCTTTAATCCAATCTTTGTTATAAGGCTGGTATGTCTGCGTATCAGCTCGGTAAACAAGACAGCTGAGGTCCGCCAGATCATCAATAAAATCACACAGCTGGCTGATATCATATGTGATAGAGGTCCTCTGAGCTACACTGCAGTGGGCTTATATACACTTGAGTAGTTTTAAATCTTTGTAGATGTTTCATTTTAAATTGATGTTTTAGAGTTTTAAATGATAAGCTATAATCAGAAACCATACAAAACTTAGCTGCAAACATTCTCTCAAAATTTATGGTATTCTTTTACTTTTTTCTTAAACATTAGAACTCTTTCTTCAATAAGAAATGAAGTAGAAAATCCTACATTATAATTTAATTATATTTAAAAAAAAACATTTAAGTTAGAAAATATCAGTTTACATGTGATTAAGTTTTAAACAGTATGAGGGTAATTCCCTCTTGTCTATAACTTGTCCTGTGTCAACAGAAATCTTTGAACATAAAGTGGATTCCTTCAAGTCAATTGTCCAAAATGGAAACACATTTAAGGGATGAATACACTCAAATAATGAACAGAAGAGTGAAATATAAGGACAGAAAAGTTACATGTGAGGGAAAACCTGAATTGTCAGATTTGTTGGATCAACTGTCCAATAGCTGTGTTACCAGTGTTTCATTTTAAAACTTTGTCTTGTATTTTTTCAATAAGCAAAGTTACTTTTATCACAAAGTTACATCTGTTGTAATAGACCAACACACTATTAGAAGTCACTTCTAATATCCACTTGACTGCCTCATTTGATTACCTAATTTTGAAAAGCAAGCTCTCTCTTTATCCAAATCCCATCTTTCTAAAGTGAAACTCATGCCTTAGTGCAGCAATTCTCAACCTGTGGGTCGCGACCCCTTTGTCAGTGGAATGACCTTCTCACAGGGGTCCCCTAAGACCATCCTGCATATCAGATACTTACATTACGATTCATAACAGTAGCAACATTACAGTTATGAAGTAGCAACAAAAATTATTTTATGGTTGGGTCACAACATGAGGAACTGTATTTAAAGGGCCAGAAGGTTGAGAACCACTGCTGGGTTTGGCTCCTCAGATGGAAATGGTTTCAGGTTTCATTCTGGTCAAGGGCACATATCCTATGTTTTTCTCTCTGTCTCTGTTCCTCCCTTCCACTCTCTAAAAATCAATGGGAAAAATATCCTCGGTGAGGATTTAAAAAAAGAAAAAAAAGAAAAGATAAACTCATTATATTTTTTTATTTTCTAATTTAATCCAATCTGATGAAGAGATCTTCTTTAGAAACATGTATTTTAAAGCAACTACTGTTACGATTAATATTTAGGACAAGCATGGCAATGCAAGTTTGAGAAATTAATGAGTCAGGAGCACAACAGCCACTGGGTGGGGAACTGGCTATTCAGACAAGGAGGGAGCTAGTCCTTGGCCAATAAAACATCTCAAGGCTACTCCCCTCCCCTTGCCCATCCATATTCTCCGTCCCTTCTGCTGCAACCTGTGCACAATTCATGTGCGGACCAGTAGGGTCTGGATATTGAACTCTCTCCTGCAATTTCTCTCCTGAGCAGTCGCCAACAACCTGTACCTAAGGCACGAGGACTTCTTCCTTGGCCATCTACTTTGGGCTGGTCCTTTCTAGCACCCAGGAAAAGCCAGGGAAAGGAATTGCTAGCTCATCGGGATGAAAGTGGTGAATTGTATCTGTGATACCCACAGGAATTCAAGTTCCAAAGAGTTACATGGACTCATTGATTAGCATCCCTGCTTCAGGCTCCCAGGACCTGCATTATAACAAACTCCGTGCAGGCAGGGAATTTGGTGAATTTGGCCAGGTTTTAGTCTCCCTTCCTTGCAATCCCTCCAAGCCTCACAGTGTGCTTGGCACATGATAAGTGCTCAATAAACAAACTTTGAAGGAGAGAGAGTTATATTGAGCGAAGAGAAGACTGGAAAGGGACTTAAAATTTGAAGGTTTTCTTACGGGTCCAGGAAAAAAAGAAAAGAAAAAAAAAAACCCTGAGTTCTTGAATAGCATTCTTACTAATTAATATTTTAAATCAAAACCTCTTCCGTTCTTCACTGGCATCAGCCAGGCAGGCAGCAGGGAACGCAGGCTGGAGGCTGTCCACTGCCCCAAATCAGGAGGTGCAGGGCCCGTGGTGATAACTAAGAACAACCTCTGGGTGCTGGTGGCTTCCCTGGGGCTCTGCGCCCCCGACTCCCCACCGCCCCTGTCCTCCTGGAGCGATGGAGCATGCCCAGTGGCCGCGCTGGAGCCATCGAGGGCTTTGCCCGGACGCCGCTTCCTTCTCCGGGTTTTGGCTGGAGCCTGGGGGGGGCGGGTGGCGAGGGGGCCAGCGGAGCCCCGCAGCCCCGGCCGCGC